>NW_026651372.1:555763-657863 GCF_014773155.1 Arachis stenosperma
TTTACTAGATATTCCTGGACTTTTTTTATTATTCTAATTTAAATAAAAAATTTAATCTTATAATTTAAAAATCGAAAAAAAAATTTACTTTTTTAAAATTTTAAATTTTTCTAAAAATATTTTTATTTGTCTATTTAAAAAATTAATCTTATAATTTAAAAATTTAAAAATAAAAAATTTAGATTTTCAAAATGTAAATTTTTCTAAAATATTTTTTAATTTTTTATACACGGGTAATGCTACACATGGACAGTCGACTTTTTTGCTACACTTGTTCAAAAATTAAGAATAAATTTATTTAAAAATTTAGAAATTTTCAATTTTTTATTTTTTGGATATTTTTGAAATTTTTTATTTTTTTTTATTAGTAGAAAAAAATATTTTTTAGTTTCAAAATTAAAAAAAATAATAAATTTACAGATTTGTTGTTACAAGATATTCCTAGACTTTATTTATTTTTCTAATTTAATAAAAAATTTAGATTATAATTTAAAATTTAAAAAAAAAATTTACTTTTTTAAAATTTTAAATTTTTTCAAAAAATAATTTTTTATTTTTTTATTGACATGATAATGCTACACCCGGGACAGTTGACATTTTTTTGCAGTTGTTCACAAATTAAGAATAAATTAATTTAAAAAATTTAAAATTTTCAATTTTTTTATTTTTTTGGATATTGTTGGAATTTTTTATTTTTCTACTATTGGAAAAAAATTATTTTTCAAGTTTAAAAATTAAAAAAATAATAAATTTACAGATCTGTTGTTTACTAGATATTGCTGGACTTTATTTTATTTTTCTAATTTAAATAAAAAAATTAACCTTATAATTTAAAAATTTAAAAATAAGAAGTTTAGTTTTTTAAAATTTTAAATTTTCAAAATTTTTTTAATTTTTATTCACCGGATACTGCTACACTTGGATAGTTAACTCTTTTTTTTTGCTACATTTATTCACAAATTAAGAATAAATTAATTTTAAAAATTTAAAAACTTTCAATTTTTTTTTTTGGATATTGTTGTTGAATTTTTTGTTTTTACTATTAAAAAATTATTTTTTTAGTTTAAAATAAAAAAAAAAAACTTATAGAACTGTTGTTTACTAGATATTCCTAGACTATTTTTATTTTTCTAATTTATATAAAAAAATTTAATCTATAATTTAAAATTAAAAATAGAAAAATATTTTTTAAAAATTTTAAATTTTTCTAAAAAATTTTTTTTATTCACCAGATAATGGTACACCCGGACAATTGACTTTTTTTTGCTGTACTTGTTCACAATTAGAATAAATTAATTTAAAAAATTTAACAATTTTAAAGTTTTTTTATTTTTTGGATATTGTTGGAATTTTTTATTTTCTACTATTCAGAAAAAATATATTTTTGTTTAAAATTAAAAAAATAATAAATTTACAAATCTGTTATTTACTAGATATTCCTGGACTTTTTTTATTATTCTAATTTAAATAAAAAATTTAATCTTATAATTTAAAAATCGAAAAAAAATTTACTTTTTTAAAATTTTAATTTTTCTAAAAATATTTTATTTGTCTAATTTAAAAAAAATTAATCTTATAATTTAAAAATTTAAAAATAAAAATTTAGATTTTCAAAATGTTAAATTTTTCTAAAAATATTTTTTAATTTTTTTATACACGGGTAATGCTACACATGGACAGTCGACTTTTTTTGCTACACTTTGATGACAAGTCATCTTAGCCTAGTTTTACTAGTCTTTTTCTTTGTTTTCACTTGAATTATGCACTTTCTTGAACCATAAGCAAGCCAATTTAGGTAGATTTTCATGTTTCCTTTGATTAAATCAACCATAGATAAATTAATGCTTTTTCATGAGGTTTGATGCCATAATTGGTGCATATTAGGATAATGATCATCATGATCTCAAGCATAGCTTTGATGTGTTTGGTTGATTTATGATAGGTAAGAAAGCTTGGAAAAGGATTGAAGTGAGAAGGAATGGCTAGAAGCTAAGAGAGGCAAGTGAAATTGAACCAGGAAGGATGAAGTTGGAAGTGGAAATTTGCTCCCAGGGGTGTCCAACGTTAGCCCAACGTTAGCCCTAACTTGGAGGCTAACGTTGGGAATGAAAACTCCCAGGGTGTGCCAAAGTTAGCGCCAACGTTAGCCCTAACTTGGAGGCTAACGTTGGCATGAAATTTTGTTCTCCAGGGCTCCAACGTTAGCGCCAACGTTAGCCCCTAACTTGGAGGCTAACGTTGGCGCCATTCCAACTTGATGCAAGGCCAACGTTAGGGGCAAAGTTAGCCCCCTAAACGTTGGCTCCAACGTGAGTGACAGCAAATTCATTTTGCTGCTAGAAAAGTTAGCCTTGAAGTTAGCCCTAACTTTGAGGCTAACTTTGAAAACCCAACTTTGCAAAACTCACATCCGGTTCAATTGATTCACTTGGGTCTCTCTCCAAACCTCAAGAGCAATCAACCAAGGCCTCCTTCAAACCCAATTCCACCAAGAGCAAAGGCCCAAACCAAGGCTTGAAGATCAATTGAAGAAGTGTATAAATAGGCTAGAATTCAATTTGTTCCGAGAGTCCCTTTTTTTTTAGAATTTTACACAGAACTTCATTGGGAATTCTAGTTATAGAGAGTGATCTTTAGTTTCTTAGTTTGGGGAAGGAGAATTCCATTCTCTTCCTCTTAGTTTTATTGCTTTCAATTTCAATATACTTGTCTTGGATCTCGGGTTGGAGAATTGAAGAAATTCTGTTTCAATCTCATCCTTGGATCTTGTTTATTTTCACTGCAATAAGCTTCCGTTTCTGTTACTTGCTTCTTCATTTAATTTCTTTGCAATTTACAATTCCTTTGCTATTGTTCTTGTTGGATCTAGGAAGGCATTGAGATCTAGACTCAGTTTTCTAGTCTCTGGGTCCTGAGATCCAATTTCCCATTTCAATTTTCTGTTTCTTGCTTTAATTGCTCATTTAATTTTTCGGTTTCAATTCCGATCCAATCCCAATTCCATTACTTTCTGTTTGATGCAATTTACCTTTTCTTTGTTTAATTTCTGCAAATCCAAGTCCCAATCCCCTTTACATTTCAAGTCATTTACAATTCTTGCCATTTAATTTCCTTGCAATTTACATACTTGCTCTTTAAGTTCCTGCCATTTAATTTCTTGCTCTTTAAGTTTCAGCACTTTAATTCCTGTTCTCTTTATTTTCAATGCAATTTAAATTCTGCAAATCAATCAACCAAACCTTGATTCGCTTGACTAATTCAACCACTGAACTAAATTGCTCAATGCCTTCAATCCCTGTGGGATCGACCACCACCCGTGAGTTTTTATACTTGGGACATCCGGTGCACTTGCCGGTTAAGTTTGGTGTTTTTTTGGGAGAGATTCATTCTCAACTCAAAAATAACCACCACACTTGTTAAAAATTAAGAATAAATTTATTTAAAAAATTTAGAAATTTTTTTTTATTTTTTGGATATTTTGAATTTTTATTTTTTTATTAGTAGAAAAAAATTATTTTTTTAGTTTCAAAAATAAAAAAAATAATAAATTTACAGATTTGTTGTTTACAAGATATTCCTAGACTTTATTTTTATTTTTCTAATTTAAATAAAAAAATTTATATTATAATTTAAAATTTAAAAATAAAAAATTACTTTTTTAAAATTTTAAATTTTTCAAAAAATAATTTTTATTTTTTTATTGACATGATAATGCTACACCCGGACAGTTGACATTTTTTTGCAGTTGTTCACAAATTAAGAATAATTAATTTAAAAATTTAAAAATTTTCAATTTTTTATTTTTTTGGATATTGTTGGAATTTTTTATTTTTCTACTATTAGAAAAAAATTATTTTTCAAGTTAAAAATTAAAAAAATAAAATTTACAGATCTGTTGTTTACTAGATATTGCTGGACTTTATTTTATTTTTCTAATTTAAATAAAAAATTTAACCTTATAATTTAAAAATTTAAAAATAAGAAGTTTAGTTTTTTAAAATTTTAAATTTTTCAAAAAAATTTTTTTAATTTTTTGTTCACCGGATAATGCTACACTTGGATAGTTAACTCTTTTTTTGCTACATTTATTCACAAATTAAGAATAAATTAATTTTAAAAATTTAAAAACTTTCAATTTTTTATTTTTTGGATATTGTTGTTGAATTTTTGGTTTTCTACAATTAAAAAATTATTTTTTAGTTTAAAATTAAAAAAAAATAACTTTACAGAACTGTTGTTTACTAGATATCCTAGACTTTTTTTAATTTTCTAATTTAAATAAAAAAATTTTATCTTATAATTTAAAAATTTAAAAATAGAAAATTATTTTTTAAAAATTTTAAATTTTTCTAAAAATATTTTTTTATTCACTGGATAATGGTACACCCGGACATTGGACTTTTTGTGCACTTGTTCACAAGAATAAATTAATTTAAAAAATTTAACAATTTTAAAGGTTTTTTATTTTTTGGATATTGTTGGAATTTTTTATTTTTCTACTATTCGAAAAAAATTATTTTTTTGTTTAAAAATTAAAAAATAATAAATTTACAAATCGTTGTTTACTAGATATTCCTGGACTTTTTTATTATTCTAATTAAAAAAAATTTAATCTTATAATTTAAAAATCTAAAAAAATTTACTTTTTTAAAATTTTTAAATTTTTCTAAAAATATTTTTATTTTTCTAATTTAAAAAAAATTAATCTTATAATTTAAAATTTAAAAATAAAAAAGTTACATTTTTAAAATTTCAAATTTTTCTAAAAATATTTTTTGGATTTTTTTATTCACCGAATAATGGTACACTCGGAGTTGCCTTTTTTGTTGCACTTGTTCACAAATTAAGAATAAATTAATTTAAAAAATTTAAAAATTTTCAATTTTTTATTTTTGGATATTGTTTGAATTTTTTTTTTCAACTATTAGAAAAAAATTATTTTTTAGTTTTAAAAATTAAAAACATAATAAATTTACAGATCTGCTGTTTACTAGATATTGCTGGACTTTATTTTATTTTTCTAATTTAAATTAAAATATTTAATCTCGTAATTAAAAATTTAAAAATAAAAAATTTTGTTTTTAAAATTTTATATTTTCTAAAACTATTTTTTTTTTATTTTTTTATTGACCAGATAATGTTACACCGGACAGTGACTTTTTTTTTTGCTGCACTTGTTCACAAATTAAGAATAAAATAATTTAAAAAATTTAAAAATTTTCAATTTTTTATATTTTGGATATTGTTGGAATTTTTAAATTTTCTACTATTACAAAAAATTAATTTTTTAGTTTAGAAAGTAAAAAAATAATAAATTTACAGATCTGATGTTTACTAGATATTGCTGAACTTTATTTTATTTTTCTAATTTAAATAAAAAAGTTGACCTTATAATGTAAAAATTTAAAAATGAAAAATTTAGTTTTTTAAAATATTAAATTTTTCTAAAAATATTTTTTTATTTTTTATTCACTGGTAATGCTACACATGGAAAAGTCGACTATTTTTGCTTCACTTGTTCAAAAATTAAGAATAAATTAATTTAAAAAATTTAGAAATTTCAATTTTTTATTTTTTGGATATTTTTGGAATTTTTATTTTTTTATTAGTAGAAAAAAATTATTTTTTTAGTTTCAAAATAAAAAATAATAAATTTACAGATTTGTTGTTTACAAGATATTCCTAGACTTTATTTATTTTTCCAATTTAAATAAAAAAATTTATCTTATAATTTAAAAATTTAAAAATAAAAAATTTATTTTTTTAAAATTTTAAATTTTTCTAAAAAAAAATTTTTATTTTTTTATTGACATGATAATGCTACACCCGAACAGTTGACTTTTTTTCTGCAGTTGTTCACAATAAGAATAAATTACTTTAAAAATTTAAAAATTTCAATTTTTATTTTTTGGATATTGTTGGAATTTTTTATTTTTCTACTTAGAAAAAATTATTTTTCAAGTTTAAAAATTAAAAAATAATAAATTTACATATCTGTTGTTTACTAGATATTGCTGGACTTTATTTTATTTTTCTAATTTAAATAAAAAATTTAACCTTATAATTTAAAAATTAAAATAAGAAGTTTAGTTTTTTAAAATTTTATATTTTTCAAAAAAATTTTTTAATTTTTTATTCACCAGATAATGCTACACTTGGATAGTTAACTTTTTTTTTTGCTACACTTATTCACAAATTAAGAATAATTAATTTTAAAAATTTAAAAACTTTCAATTTTTTATTTTTTGGATTTTGTTGGGAATTTTTTATTTTTCTACTATTAAAAATATTATTTTAGTTTAAAAATAAAAAAAAAATTTGCAGATCTGTGTTTACTAGATATTCCTGGTCTTTTTTTATTTTTCTAATTTAAATAAAAAAAATTTAATCTATAATTTAAAAATTTAAAAATAGAAAATTATTTTTAAAAATTTAAATTTTCTAAAAATATTTTTTTTATTCACTGGATAATGGTACACCGGACAGTTGACTTTTTTTGCTGCACTTGTTCCACAAGAATAAATTAATTTAAAAATTTAACAATTTAAAGTTTTTTATTTTTGGATATTGTTGGAATTTTTTATTTTTTACTATTCGAAAAAAATTATTTTTTTGTTTAAAAAATTAAAAAATAATAAATTTACAAATCTGTTGTTTACTAGATCCTGGACTCTTTTTATTATTCTAATTTAAATAAAAAATTTAATCTTATAATTTAAAAATCTAAAAAAATTTACTTTTTTACAATTTTAAATTTTTCGAAAAGTTTTTTATTTTTCTAATTAAAAAAATTAATCTTATAATTTAAAAATTTAAAAATAAAAAGTTACATTTTTAAAATTTTAAATTTTTCTAAAAATATTTTTTGATTTTTTTATTCATCGAATAATGGTACACTCGGATAGTTGCCTTTTTTTGTTGCACTTGTTCACAAATTAAGAATAAATTAATTTAAAAAATTTAAAAATTTTCAATTTTTATTTTTTGGATATTGTTTGAATTTTTTATTTTCTACAATTAGAAAAAATTATTTTTTAGTTTAAAAAATTAAAAACATAATAAATTTACAGATCTGCTGTTTACTAGATATGCTGGACTTTATTTTATTTTCTAATTTAAATTAAAATATTTAATCTCGTAATTTAAAAATTTAAAAATAAAAAATTTAGTTTTTAAAATTTTATATTTTCTAAAACTTTTTTATTTTTTTATGACCAAATAATGGTAACCCAGACCGTGACTTCTTTTTGCTGCACTGTTCACAAATTAAGAATAAAATAATTATAAAATTAAAAATTTCAATTTTTTTTATCTTTTGGATATTGTTAGAATTTTAAATTTCTACTATTACAAAAAAATTAATTTTTAGTTTAGAAAGTAAAAAAAATAAATTTACAGATCTGATTTTTACTAGATATTGCTGAACTTTATTTTTTTTCTAATTTAAAAAAAAAGTTGACCTATGTAAAAATTTAAAAATGAAAAATTAGTTTTTTAAAATATTAAATTTTTCTAAAAATATTTTTATATTTTTTATTCATTGGTAATGCTACACATGGAAAGTCGACTATTTTGCTTCACTTGTTCAAAAATTAAGAATAAATTAATTTAAAAAATTTTGAAATTTTCAATTTTTATTTTTTGGATTTTTTCGAATTTTATTTTTTTATTAGTAGAAAAAAATTATTTTTTAGTTTCAAAATAAAAAAATAATAAATTTACAGATTTGTTGTTTACAAGATATTCCTAGACTTTATTTTATTTTTCTAATTTAAATAAAAAAATTTATCTTATAATTTAAAAATTTAAAAATAAAAAATTTACTTTTTAAAATTTTAAATTTTTCTAAAAAAATTTTTTATTTTTTTATGACATGATAATGCTACACCCGGACAGTTGACTTTTTTTCTGCAGTTGTTCACAAATTAAGAATAAATTAATTAACAAATTAAAAAATTTCAATTTTTTTATTTTTTGGATATTGTTGGAATTTTTTATTTTTACTATTAAAAAAAATTATTTTTCAAGTTTAAAAATTAAAAAAATAATAAATTTACAGATCTGTTTTACTAGATATTGCTGGACTTTATTTTATTTTCTAATTTAAATAAAAAAATTTAACCTTATAATTTGAAAAATTAAAAATTTAAAATAAGAAGTTTAGTTTTTTAAAATTTTAAATTTTTCAAAAAATATTTTTTTTAATTTTTTATTCACCAGATAATGCTACACTTGGATAGTTAACTTTTTTTTGCTACACTTATTCACAAATTAAGAATAAATTAATTTTAAAAATTTAAAAACTTTCAATTTTTTATTTTTGGATTTTGTTGGAATTTTTTATTTTTCTACTATTAAAAATATTATTTTTTAGTTTAAAAATAAAAAAAATTTGCAGATCTGTTGTTACTAGATATTCCTGGTCTTTTTTATTTTTCTAATTTAAATAAAAAAAATTTAATTTATAATTTAAAAATTTAAAAATAGAAAATTATTTTTAAAATTTTAAATTTTTCAAAAAATATTTTTTATTCACTGGATAATGGTACACCGGACAGTTGACTTTTTTTTTGCTGCACTTGTTCACAAGAATAAATTAATTTAAAAAATTTAACAATTTTAAAGTTTTTTATTTTTTGGATATTGTTGGAATTTTTATTTTTCTACTATTTGAAAAAATTATTTTTGTTTAAAAATTAAAAAATAATAAATTTACAAATCTGTTGTTTACTAGATATTCCTGGACTCTTTTTATTATTCTAATTTAAATAAAAAAATTTAATCTTATAATTTAAAAATCTAAAAAAATTTACTTTTTTACAATTTTAAATTTTTGAAAAATATTTTATTTTTCTAATTTAAAAAAAATTAATCTTATAATTTAAAAATTTAAAAATAAAAAGTTACATTTTTAAAATTTTAAATTTTTCTAAAAATATTTTTTTATTTTTTATTCATCGAATAATGGTACACTCGGATAGTTGCCTTTTTTTGTTGCACTTGTTCACAAATTAAGAATAAATTAATTTAAAAAATTTAAAATTTTCAATTTTATTTTTTGGATATTGTTTGAATTTTTTATTTTCTACAATTAGAAAAAATTATTTTTTAGTTTAAAAATTAAAACATAATAAATTTACAGATCTGCTGTTTACTAGATATTGCTGGACTTTATTTTATTTTTCTAATTTAAATTAAAATATTTAATCTCGTAATTTAAAATTTAAAAATAAAAAATTTAGTTTTTAAAATTTTATATTTTCTAAAACTATTTTTTTTATTTTTTTATTGACCAGATAATGGTAACCCAGACAGTTGACTTCTTTTTGCTGCACTTGTTCACAAATTAAGAATAAATAATTATAAAATTTAAAAATTTTCAATTTTTTATCTTTTGGATATTGTTAGAATTTTTAAATTTTCAACTATTACAAAAAAATTAATTTTTAGTTTAGAAAGTAAAAAAAAAATAAATTTACAGATCTGATTTTACTAGATATTGCTGAACTTTATTTTATTTTTCTAATTTAAATAAAAAAGTTGACCTTATAATTTAAAAATTTAAAAATGAAAAATTTAGTTTTTTAAAATTTTAAATTTTTCTAAAAATATTTTTTTTATTTTTTTATTCACTGGTAATGCTACACATGGAAAGTCGACTATTTTTGGATATTTTTGAAATTTTTTATTTTTTTTATTAGTAGAAACAAATTATATTTTTAGTTTGAAAATTAAAAATAATAAATTTATAGATTTGTTGTTTACAAGATATTCCTAGACTTTATTTTATTTTTCTAATTTAAATAAAAAATTTATATTATAATTTAAAATTTAAAAATAAAAATTTACTTTTTTAAAATTTTAAATTTTTCAAAAAATAATTTTTTATTTTTTTTATGACATGATGCTACACCCGGACAGTTGACTTTTTTTTTGCAGTTGTTCACAAATTAAGAATAAATTAATTTAAAAAATTTAAAAATTTTCAATTTTTTTATTTTTTGGATATTGTTGGAATTTTTATTTTTCTACTATTAGAAAAAAATTATTTTTCAAGTTTAAAAATTAAAAAAATAATAAATTTACAGATCTGTTGTTTACTAGATATTGCTGGACTTTATTTTATTTTTCTAATTTAAATAAAAAAATTTAACCTTATAATTTAAAAATTTAAAATAAGAAGTTTAGTTTTTTAAAATTTTAAATTTTCAAAAAATATTTTTTAATTTTTGTTCACTGGATAATGCTACACTTGGATAGTTAACTCTTTTTTTTGCTACATTTATTCACAAATTAAGAATAAATTAATTTTAAAAATTTAAAAAAACTTTCAATTTTTTTTTTGGATATTGTTGTTGAATTTTTGTTTTTCTACTATTAAAAGATTTTTTTAGTTTAAAATTAAAAAAAAATAACTTTACAGAACTGTTGTTTACTAGATATTCCTAGACTAATTTTATTTTTTAATTTATATAAAAAATTTAATCTTATAATTTAAAAATTTAAAAATAGAAATATTTTTTAAAAATTTTAAATTTTTCTAAAATATTTTTTTTATTCACCAGATAATGGTACACCCGGATAGACTATTTTTATTTTTCTAATTTATATAAAAAAATTTAATCTTATAATTTAAAAATTTAAAAATAGAAAAATATTTTTTAAAAATTTTAAATTTTCTAAAAATATTTTTTTTATTCACCAGATAATGGTACACCCGGACAGTTGACTTTTTTTGCTGCACTTGTTCACAAATTAAGAATAAATTAATTTAAAAAATTTAACAATTTTAAAGTTTTTTTATTTTTTGGATATTGTTGGAATTTTTTATTTTTCTACTATTCAGAAAAAATATATTTTTGTTTAAAAATTAAAAAAATAATAAATTTACAAATCTGTGTTACTAGATATTCCTGGACTTTTTTTTATTATTCTAATTTAAATAAAAATTTAATCTTATAATTTAAAAATCGAAAAAAAATTTACTTTTTAAAATTTTAAATTTTTCTAAAAATATTTTTATTTGTCTAATTTAAAAAAAATTAATCTTATAATTTAAAAATTTAAAAATAAAAAATTTAGATTTTCAAAATGTTAAATTTTTCTAAAAATATTTTTTAATTTTTTTATACACGGGTAATGCTACACATGGACAGTCGACTTTTTTTGCTACACTTGTTCAAAAATTAAGAATAAATTTATTTAAAAAATTTAGAAATTTTCAATTTTTTATTTTTTGGATATTTTTGAAATTTTTTATTTTTTTATTAGTAGAAAAAAATTTTTTTTAGTTTCAAAAATAAAAAAAAATAATAAATTTACAGATTGTGTTTACAAGATATTCCTAGACTTTATTTTATTTTTCTAATTTAAATAAAAAAATTTATATATAATTTAAAATTTAAAAATAAAAAATTTACTTTTTAAAATTTTAAATTTTTCAAAAAATAATTTTTTATTTTTTATGACATGATAATGCTACACCCGGACAGTTGACATTTTTTTTGCAGTTGTTCACAAATTAAGAATAAATTAATTTAAAAAATTTAAAAATTTTCAATTTTTTTATTTTTTTGGATATTGTTGGAATTTTTTATTTTTCTACTATTAGAAAAAAATTATTTTTCAAGTTTAAAAATTAAAAAAATATAAATTTACAGATCTGTTGTTTACTAGATATTGCTGGACTTTATTTATTTTTCTAATTTAAATAAAAAAATTTAACCTTATAATTTAAAAATTTAAAAATAAGAAGTTTAGTTTTTTAAAATTTTAAATTTTTCAAAAAAATTTTTTTAATTTTTTGTTCACCGGATAATGCTACACTTGGATAGTTAACTTTTTTTTTGCTACATTTATTCACAAATTAAGAATAAATTAATTTTAAAAATTTAAAAACTTTCAATTTTTTATTTTTTGGATATTGTTGTTGAATTTTTTGTTTTTCTACAATTAAAAAATTATTTTTTTAGTTTAAAATTAAAAAAAAATAACTTTACAGAACTGTTGTTACTAGATATTCCTAGACTTTTTTTAATTTTCTAATTTAAATAAAAAATTTAATCTTATAATTTAAAAATTTAAAAATAGAAAATTATTTTTTAAAAATTTTAAATTTTTCTAAAATATTTTTTTATTCACTGGATAATGGTACACCCGGACATTGGACTTTTTTTGCTGCACTTGTTCACAAGAATAAATTAATTTAAAAAATTTAACAATTTTAAAGGTTTTTTATTTTTTGGATATTGTTGGAATTTTTTATTTTTCTACTATTCGAAAAAAATTATTTTTTGTTTAAAAATTAAAAAAATAATAAATTTACAAATCGTTGTTTACTAGATATTCCTGGACTTTTTTATTATTCTAATTTAAATAAAAAATTTAATCTTATAATTTAAAAATCTAAAAAAATTTACTTTTTTAAAATTTTAAATTTTTCTAAAAATATTTTATTTTCTAATTTAAAAAAAATTAATCTTATAATTTAAAATTTAAAAATAAAAAAGTACATTTTAAATTTCAAATTTTCTAAAAAATTTTTGGATTTTTTTATTCACCGAATAATGGTACACTCGGATAGTTGCCTTTTTTTGTTGCACTTGTTCACAAATTAAGAATAAATTAATTTAAAAAATTTAAAAATTTTCAATTTTTTATTTTTGGATATTGTTTGAATTTTTTATTTTTCAACTATTAGAAAAAAATTATTTTTTTAGTTTAAAAATTAAAACATAATAAATTTACAGATCTGCTGTTTACTAGATATTGCTGGACTTTATTTTATTTTTCTAATTTAAATTAAAATATTTAATCTCGTAATTTAAAAATTTAAAAATAAAAAATTTTGTTTTTAAAATTTTATTTTCTAAAACTATTTTTTTTATTTTTTTATTGACCAGATAATGTTACACCCGGACAGTTGACTTTTTTTTTGCTGCACTTGTTCACAATTAAGAATAAAATAATTTAAAAAATTTAAAAATTTCAATTTTTTTATATTTTGGATATTGTTGGAATTTTTAAATTTTCTACTATTACAAAAAATTAATTTTTTAGTTTAGAAAGTAAAAAAATAATAAATTTACAGATCTGATGTTTACTAGATATTGCTGAACTTTATTTTATTTTTCTAATTTAAATAAAAAAGTTGACCTTATAATGTAAAAATTTAAAAATGAAAAATTTAGTTTTTTAAAATATTAAATTTTTCTAAAAATATTTTTTATTTTTTATTCACTGGTAATGCTACACATGGAAAGTCGACTATTTTTGCTTCACTGTTCAAAAATTAAGAATAAATTAATTTAAAAAATTTAGAAATTTTCAATTTTTATTTTTTGGATATTTTTGGAATTTTTATTTTTTATTAGTAGAAAAAAATTATTTTTTTAGTTTCAAAATAAAAAAATAATAAATTTACAGATTTGTTGTTTACAAGATATTCCTAGACTTTATTTTATTTTTCCAATTTAAATAAAAAAATTTATCTATAATTTAAAAATTTAAAAATAAAAATTATTTTTAAAATTTTAAATTTTTCTAAAAATAATTTTTTATTTTTTATTGACATGATAATGCTACACCCGAACAGTGACTTTTTTTCTGCAGTTGTTCACAAATTAAGAATAAATTACTTTAAAAATTTAAAAATTTTCAATTTTTTTATTTTTGGATATTGTTGGAATTTTTTATTTTTCTACTATTAGAAAAAAATTATTTTCAAGTTTAAAAATTAAAAAATAATAAATTTACATATCTGTTGTTACTAGATATTGCTGGACTTTATTTATTTTTCTAATTTAAATAAAAAATTTAACCTTATAATTTAAAAATTTAAAAATAAGAAGTTTAGTTTTTTAAAATTTTATTTTTCAAAAAATATTTTTAATTTTTTGTTCACCGGATAATGCTTGATGACAAGTCATCTTAGCCTAGTTTCACTAGCCTTTTTCTTATGTTTTCATTTGAATTATGCACTTTCTTAAGCCATAAGCAAGCCAATTGGGTAGATTTTCATGCTTCCTTTGATTGAATCAACCATAGATGAATTAATGCAATTTCATGAGGTTTTATGCTATAATTGTCACATATTATGAAAGAATGAATATCTCATGATTTTAGCATAGCTTTGATGTGTTTGGTTGATTGATGATAGGTGAAGAAAGCTGAAGAAAGGTTGAAGCAAGAAGGAATGGCTAGGAGCAAGAGAGAACAAAAAGTTTGAGCAAAAGTTTGACTCAAACTTTAGCCCAAACTTTTGAAAGAAGTGAAAACAACCCAGGGAACAAAAAGCTTGACCAAAAGTTTGCCTCAAACTTTTGCGCAAACTTTTGGGAAAAAAGCTTGACCAAAAGTTTGCCTCAAACTTTTGCGCAAACTTTTGGGAGAAAAGCTTGAGCCAACATTTGCCTCAAACTTTTTGGCAAACGTTGGCATCACAAATCAACACCCTGGAGAGCAAAAGTTTGCGCCAACGTTGCCTCAAACTTTTTGGCAAACGTTGGCGCCATGAGTGTGCAAGGGGGAGCCAACGTTTGAGCAAAAGTTTGACCTCAAACTTTGGCCCAAACGTTGGTAGCAGCAAGGATGGGGTGGCTGATATGAAAAGTTTGAGTAAAAGTTTGCCTCAAACTTTTACTCAAACTTTTACTCAAGCTTTCATGATTCCAAATCCGGTTCACTTTGGTTCTCTCCCCAACTCCAAGAGCAATCAACCAAGGCCTCTATCAACCCAATTCCATCAAGAGCAAAGGCCCAATTCAAGGCTTGAAGACCATTTGAAGAAAGTGTATAAATAGCATAGGATTTAAGTTTTTCGGGGAGCTTTCTTTTCGGTTTTGATTGAGTGCACTTAGTAGAGAGCTCACTTTACATTTTGGATTGTTGTTTTAATTCAAGGGAATTTGGGAGGAGAATTGATCTCTCTTCTTCCTTGTTCTTGCTTGAATACTCTTTACTTTTCTTGCTTCGGATCTTGGGTGGAGAATTGAAGAACTTCTGTTTCAATCTCACCTTGGGATCTTGTTTAATTCTCTGCTTAATTGAATTCCCGTTTCTGTTAATTGCTCTTCATCTACTTTTTTTACAATTTACATTTCCTTTGCAATTGTTCTTGTTGGATCTAGGAAGGCATTCAGATCTAGACTTGGTTATCTAGTCTCTTGGGTCCTGAGATCTGAATTCAAATTTTACATTCTCTGTTTAATGCTTTTCAATCTCATTTACATTTATGTTTTTAGATCCGATTCAATCCAAGTTATCTTCTACTTCTCTGTTTGTTGCAATTTACTTTTCCTTGTTTAATTTCTGCAAATCCAATTCCCAATTCCCTTTACAATTCAAGCCATTTACATTTCTTGCACTTTAAGATCCTGCAATTTACATTTCTTGCGTTCTAAGTTTCTGCCATTTAATTTCTTGCACTTTAAGATTCAGCACTTTAAATTTCAGTTCTCTTTAATTTCGTGCAATTTACCCATTCCCTTTACATTCTACGCAATTTAAATTCTGCAAATCACAAATCACTCAACCAAATCTTGATTCGCTTGACTAAATCAACCACTAAACTAAAATTGCTCAATCCTTCAATCCCTGTGGGATAGACCTCACTCCCGTGAGTTATTATTACTTGATGCAACCCGGTGCACTTGCTGGAGAGATTTGTGTCGGATCGTTTTCCGCACATCAATGCTACACTTGGATAGTTAACTCTTTTTTTTTTTGCTACATTTATTCACAAATTAAGAATAAATTAATTTTAAAAATTTAAAAACTTTCAATTTTTATTTTTTGGATATTGTTGGAATTTTTGTTTTTCTACTATTAAAAAATTATTTTTTAGTTTAAAATTAAAAAAATAACTTTACAGATCTGTTGTTTACTAGATATTCTTGGACTATTTTATTTTTCTAATTTAAATAAAAAAACTTAATCTTATAATTTAAAAATTTAAAAATAGAAAAATATTTTTTAAAAATTTTAAATTTTTCTAAAAATATTTTTTTATTCACCGGATAATGGTACACCCGGACAGTTGACTTTTTTTTGCTGCACTTGTTCACAAATTAAGAATAAATTAATTTAAAAAATTTAACAATTTTAAAGTTTTTTTATTTTTTGGATATTGTTGGAATTTTTATTTTTATACTATTCGAAAAAATATTTTTTTGTTTAAAAATTAAAAAAATAATAAATTTACAAATCTGTTGTTACTAGATATTCCTGGACTTTTTTATTATTCTAATTTAAATAAAAATTTAATCTTATAATTTAAAAATCGAAAAAAAGTTTACTTTTTTAAAATTTTAAATTTTCTAAAAATATTTTTATTTGTCTAATTTAAAAAAATTAATCTTATAATTTAAAAATTTAAAAATAAAAAATTTAGATTTTCAAAATTTTAAATTTTTCTAAAAATATTTTTTAATTTTTTTATACACGGCTAATGCTACACATGGACAGTCGACTTTTTTGCTACACTTGTTCAAAAATTAAGAATAAATTAATTTAAAAAATTTAGCAATTTTCAATTTTTTTTTTTTTTGGATATTTTGAAATTTTTTAACTTTTTATTAGTATAAAAAATTATTTTTTTAGTTTCACAATTAAAAAAATAATAAATTTACAGATTTGTTGTTTAGAAGATATTCCTAGACTTTATTTTATTTTTCTAATTTAAATAAAAAATTTATCTTATAATTAAAAATTTAAAAATAAAAAATTTAATATTTTAAAATTTTAAATTTTTATAAAAATAATTTTTTATTTTTTATTGACATGATAATGCTACACCCGGACAGTTGACTTTTTTCTGCAGTTGTTTACAAATTAAGAATAAATTAATTTAAAAATTTAAAAATTTTCAATTTTTATTTTTTGGTTATTGTTGGAATTTTTTATCTTTCTACTATTAGAAAAAAATTATTTTCAAGTTTAAAAAATAAAAAATTTACATTTTTAAAATTTTAAATTTTTCAAAAATAATTTTTTATTTTTTTATTGACATGATAATGCTACACCCGGACAGCTGACTTTTTTCTGCAGTTATTCACAAATTAAGAATAAATTAATTTAAAAAATTTAAAAATTTTCCATTTTTTTTTTTGGATATTGTTGGAATTTTTTATTTTTCTACTATTAGAAAAAAATTATTTTTCAAGTTTAAAAATTAAAAAAATAATAAATTTACAGATCTGTTGTTTACTAGATATTGTTGGACTTTATTTTATTTTTCTAATTTAAATAAAAAAATTTAACCTATAATTTAAAAATTTAAAAATTTAAAAATAAGAAGTTTAGTTTTTTAAAATTTTAAATTTTTCAAAAAATATTTTTTTAATTTTTTATTCACCGGATAATGCTACACTTGGATAGTTAACTTTTTTTTGCTACACTTATTCACAAATTAAGAATAAATTAATTTTAAAAATTTAAAAACTTTCAAATTTTTATTTTTGGATATTGTTGGAATTTTTTTGTTTTTCTACAATTAAAAAATTATTTTTTTTAGTTTAAAAATTAAAAAATAAATAAATTTACAGATCTGTTATTTACTAGATATTCCTGGCGTTTTTTATTTTTAATTTTAAAAAAAAATTTAATCTCATAATTTAAAAATTTAAAAATAGAAAATTATTTTTTAAAAATTTTAAATTTTTCTAAAAATATTTTTTTATTCACCGGATAATGGTACACCCGGACAGTTGACTTTTTTTGCTGCACTTGTTCAGAAATTAAGAATAAATTAATCTAAAAAATTTAACAATTTTAAAGTTTTTTATTTTTTGGATATTGTTGGAATTTTTTATTTTTCTACTAATTGGAAAAAAATTATTTTTTGTTTAAAAATTAAAAAATAATAAATTTACAAATCTGTTGTTTACTAGATATTGCAGGACTTTTTTTATTATTCTAATTTAAATAAAAAATTTAATCTTATAATTTAAAAATAAAAAAAATTTACTTTTTTAAAATTTTAAATTTTCTAAAAATATTTTTATTTGTCTAATTTAAAAAAAATTAATCTTATAATTTAAAAATTTAAAAATAAAAATTTAGATTTTTAAAATTTTAAATTTTTCTAGAAATAATTTCTTTATTTTTTTATACACTGGTAATGCTACACATGGACAGTCGACTTTTTTGCTACACTTGTTCAAAAATTTAGAAAAAAATTAATTAAAAAATTTAGCAATTTTCAATTTTTATTTTTTGGATATTTTTGAAATTTTTTATTTTTTTATTAGTAGAAAAAAATTATATTTTAGTTTCAAAATTAAAAAAATAATAAATTTACAGATTTGTTGTTTACAAGATATTCCTATACTTTATTTTATTTTTCTAATTTAAATAAAAAAATTTATCTTATAATTAAAAATTTAAAAATAAAAAATTTAATATTTTAAAATTTTAAATTTTTCTAAAAATAATTTTTTATTTTTTTATTGACATGATAATGCTACACCCGGACAGTTGACTTTTTTCTGCAGTTGTTTACAAATTAAGAATAAATTAATTTAAAAATTTAAAAATTTTCAATTTTTTATTTTTTGGTTATTGTTGGAATTTTTATCTTTCTACTATTAGAAAAAATTATTTTTCAAGTTTAAAAAGTAAAAAAATAATAAATTTACAGATCTGTTGTTTACTAGATATTGCTGGACTTTATTTATTTTTCTAATTTAAATAAAAAAATTTAACCTTATAATTTAAAAATTTAAAAATTTAAAAATAAGAAGTTTAGTTTTTTAAAATTTTAAATTTTTCAAAAAATATTTTTTTAATTTTTATTCACCGGAAAATGCTATACTTGGATAGTTAACTTTTTTTTTGCTACACTTATTCACAAATTAAGAATAAATTAATTTTAAAAATTAAAAAACTTTCAAATTTTTATTTTTTGGATATTGTTGGAATTTTTTGTTTTTCTACAATTAAAAAAATTATTTTTTTAGTTTAAAAATTAAAAAAATAAATAAATTTACAGATCTGTTATTTACTAGATATTCCTGGACTTTTTTTATTTTTTAATTTTAAAAAAAATTTAATCTCATAATTTAAAAATTTAAAAATAGAAAATTATTTTTTAAAAATTTTAAATTTTTCTAAAAATATTTTTTTATTCACCAGATAATGGTACACCCGGACAGTTGACTTTTTTTTGCTGCACTTGTTCACAAATTAAGAATAAATTAATCTAAAAAATTTAACAATTTTAAAGTTTTTTTATTTTTTGGATATTGTTAGAATTTTTTATTTTTCTACTAATAAAAAAAATTATTTTTTGTTTAAAAATTAAAAAAATAATAAATTTACAAATCTGTTGTTTACTAGATATTCCTGGACTTTTTTATTATTCTAATTTAAATAAAAAATTTAATCTTATAATTTAAAAATAAAAAAATTTACTTTTTTAAAATTTTAAATTTTTCTAAAAATATTTTATTTGTCTAATTTAAAAAAATTAATCTTATAATTTAAAAATTTAAAAATAAAAAATTTAGATTTTCAAAATTTTAAATTTTTCTACAAATATTTTTTAATTTTTTTATACACGGCTAATGCTACACATGGACAGTCGACTTTTTTTGCTACACTTGTTCAAAAATTAAGAATAAATTAATTTAAAAAATTTAGCAATTTTCAATTTTTTATTTTTTGGATATTTTTGAAATTTTTTAATTTTTATTAGTAGAAAAAAAATTATTTTTTTAGTTTCAAAATTAAAAAAATAATAAATTTACAGATTTGTTGTTTAGAAGATATTCCTAGACTTTATTTTATTTTTCTAATTTAAATAAAAAAATTTATCTTATAATTAAAAATTAAAAATAAAAAATTTAATATTTTAAAATTTTAAATTTTTATAAAAATAATTTTTATTTTTTTATTGACATGATAATGCTACACCCGGACAGTTGACTTTTTTTCTGCAGTTGTTCACAAATTAAGAATAAATTAATTTAAAAATTTAAAAATTTTCAATTTTTTATTTTTTGGATATTGTTGGAATTTTTTATCTTTCTACTATTAGAAAAAAATTATTTTTCAAGTTTAAAAATTAAAAAATAATAAATTTACAGATCTGTTGTTTACTAGATATTGTTGGACTTTATTTTATTTTTCTAATTTAAATAAAAAAATTTAACCTTATAATTTAAAAATTTAAAAATTTAAAAATAAGAAGTTTACTTTTTTAAAATTTTAAATTTTTCAAAAAATATTTTTTTAATTTTTTATTCACCGGAAAATGCTACACTTGGATAGTTAACTTTTTTTTTGCTACACTTATTCACAAATTAAGAATAAATTAATTTTAAAAATTTAAAAACTTTCAAATTTTATTTTTCGGATATTGTTGGAATTTTTTGTTTTTCTACAATTTAAAAAATTATTTTTTTAGTTTAAAAATTAAAAAAATAAATAAATTTACAGATCTGTTATTTACTAGATATTCCTGGACTTTTTTTATTTTTAATTTTAAAAAAAATTTAATCTCATAATTTAAAAATTTAAAAATAGAAAATTATTTTTTAAAAATTTTAAATTTTTCTAAAAATATTTTTTTATTCACCGGATAATGGTACACCCGGACAGTTGACTTTTTTGCTGCACTTGTTCACAAATTAAGAATAAATTAATCTAAAAAATTTAACAATTTTAAAGTTTTTTATTTTTTGGATATTGTTAGAATTTTTTATTTTTCTACTAATAAAAAAAAATATTTTTGTTTAAAAATTAAAAAATAATAATTTACAAATCTGTTGTTTACTAGATATTCCTGGACTTTTTTATTATTCTAATTTAAATAAAAAATTTAATCTTATAATTTAAAAATAAAAAAAATTTACTTTTTTAATATTTTAAATTTTTCTAAAAATATTTTTATTTGTCTAATTTAAAAAAATTAATCTTATAATTTAAAATTTAAAAATAAAAATTTAGATTTTTAAAATTTTAAATTTTTCTAAAAATAATTTTTTATTTTTTTATACACTGGTAATGCTACACATGGACAGTCGACTTTTTTTGCTACACTTGTTCAAAAATTTAGAATAAATTAATTAAAAAAATTTAGCAATTTTCAATTTTTATTTGTTGGATATTTTGAAATTTTTTATTTTTTATTAGTAGAAAAAAATTATATTTTTAGTTTCAAAATTAAAAAAATAATAAATTTACAGATTTGTTGTTTACAAGATATTCCTAGACTTTATTTTATTTTTTTAATTTAAATAAAAAAATTTATCTTATAATTAAAAATTTAAAAATAAAAAATTTAATATTTTAAATTTTTAAATTTTTCTAAAAATAATTTTTATTTTTTATTGACATGATAATGCTACACCCGGACAGTTGACTTTTTTTCTGCAATTGTTCACAAATTAAGAATAAATTAATTTAAAAAATTTAAAAATTTTCAATTTTTTATTTTTTGGATATTGTTGGAATTTTTTATCTTTCTACTATTATAAAAAAATTATTTTTCAAGTTTAAAAATTAAAAAAATAATAAATTTACAGATCTGTTGTTTACTAGATATTGCTGGACTTTATTTTATTTTTCTAATTTAAATAAAAAAATTTAACCTTATAATTTAAAAATTTAAAAATTTAAAAATAAGAAGTTTAGTTTTTTAAAATTTTAAATTTTTCAAAAAATAGTTTTTTAATTTTTTATTCACCGGATAATGCTACACTTGGATAGTTAACTTTTTTTTTGCTACACTTATTCACAAATTAAGAATAAATTAATTTTAAAAATTTAAAAACTTTCAAATTTTTATTTTTTGGATATTGTTGGAATTTTTTGTTTTTCTACAATTAAAAAAATTATTTTTTAGTTTAAAAATTAAAAAAATAAATAAATTTACAGATCTGTTATTTACTAGATATTCCTGGACTTTTTTATCTTTTAATTTTAAAAAAAAATTAATCTCATAATTTAAAAATTTAAAAATAGAAAATTATTTTTAAAATTTTAAATTTTTCTAAAATATTTTTTATTCACCGGATAATGGTACACCCGGCAGTTGACTTTTTTTTGCTGCACTTGTTCACAAATTAAGAATAAATTAATCTAAAAAATTTAACAATTTTAAAGTTTTTTTATTTTTGGATATTGTTGGAATTTTTATTTTTCTACTAATCGAAAAAAATTATTTTTGTTTAAAAATTAAAAAAATAATAAATTTACAAATCTGTTGTTTACTAGATATTCCTGGACTATTTTTATTATTCTAATTTAAAAAAAATTTAATCTTATAATTTAAAAATAAAAAAAATTTACTTTTTTAAAATTTTAAATTTTTCTAAAAATATTTTTATTTGTCTAATTTAAAAAAAATTAATCTTATAATTTAAAAATTTAAAAATAAAAATTTAGATTTTTAAAATTTTAAATTTTTCTAAAAATAATTTTTTATTTTTTATACACTGGTAATGCTACACATGGACAGTCGACTTTTTTGCTACACTTGTTCAAAAATTTAGAATAAATTAATTAAAAAAATTTAGCAATTTTCAATTTTTTATTTGTTGGATATTTTTGAAATTTTTTATTTTTTATTAGTAGAAAAAATTATATTTTTAGTTTCAAAATTAAAAAATAATAAATTTACAGATTTGTTGTTTACAAGATATTCCTAGACTTTATTTTATTTTTCTAATTTAAATAAAAAATTTATCTTATAATTAAAAATTTAAAAATAAAAAATTTACTTTTTTAAAATTTTAAATTTTTCTAAAAATAATTTTTTATTTTTTTATTGACATGATAATGCTACACCCGGACAGTTGACTTTTTTTCTGCAATTGTTCACAAATTAAGAATAAATTAATTTAAAAAATTTAAAAATTTTCAATTTTTTATTTTTTGGATATTGTTGGAATTTTTTATTTTTCTACTATTAGAAAAAAATTATTTTTCAAGTTTAAAAATTAAAAAAATAATAAATTTACAGATCTGTTGTTTACTAGATATTGCTGGACTTTATTTTATTTTTTAATTTAAATAAAAAAATTTAACCTTATAATTTAAAAATATAAAAATTTAAAAATAAGAAGTTTAGTTTTTTAAAATTTTAAATTTTTCAAAAAATATTTTTTTAATTTTTTATTCACCGGATAATGCTACACTTGGATAGTTAACTTTTTTTTTTGCTACACTTATTCACAAATTAAGAATAAATTAATTTTAAAAATTTAAAAACTTTCAAATTTTATTTTTTGGATATTGTTGGAATTTTTTGTTTTTCTACAATTAAAAAAATTATTTTTTTAGTTTAAAAATTAAAAAAATAAATAAATTTACAGATCTGTTATTTACTAGATATTCATGGACTTTTTTTATTTTTAATTTTAAAAAAAAATTAATCTCATAATTTAAAAATTTAAAAATAGAAAATTATTTTTTAAAAATTTTAAATTTTTCTAAAAATATTTTTTATTCACCGGATAATGGTACACCCGGACAGTTGACTTTTTTTTGCTGCACTTGTTCACAAATTAAGAATAAATTAATCTAAAAAATTAAACAATTTTAAAGTTTTTTTATTTTTGGATATTGTTGGAATTTTTTATTTTTCTACTAATAAAAAAAATTTATTTTTTGTTTAAAAATTAAAAAAATAATAAATTTACAAATCTGTTGTTTACTAGATATTCCTGGACTTTTTTATTATTCTAATTTAAATAAAAAATTTAATCTTATAATTTAAAAATAAAAAAAATTTACTTTTTTAAAATTTTAAATTTTTCAAAAAATATTTTTATTTGTCTAATTTAAAAAAATTAATCTTATAATTTAAAAATTTAAAAATAAAAATTTAGAGTTTTAAAATTTTAAATTTTTCTAAAAATAATTTTTTATTTTTTTATACACTGGTAATGCTACACATGGACAGTCGACTTTTTTTGCTACACTTGTTCAAAAATTTAGAATAAATTAATTAAAAAAATTTAGCAATTTTCAATTTTTTATTTGTTGGATATTTTTGAAATTTTTTATTTTTTTATTAGTAGAAAAAAAATTATATTTTTAGTTTCAAAATTAAAAAAATAATAAATTTACAGATTTGTTGTTTACAAGATATTGATGACAGGTCATCTTAGCCTAGTTTCACTAGCCTTTTTCTTTTGTTTTCAATTGAATTATGTACTTTCTTGAGCTCTAAGCAAGCCAATTTGGGTAGATTTTTATGCTTCCTTTGATTGAATCAACCATAGATGAATTAATGCAATTTCATGAGGTTTTATGCTATATTTGTTACATATTGTGAAAGAATGAATATCTCATGATTTTGAGCATAGCTTTGATGTGTTTGGTTGATTAATGATAGGGGAAGAAAGCTTGAAGAAGGGTTGAAGCAAGAAGGAATGGCTAGAAGCAAAGAGGGAGCAATGAAACAAGTGAAATTGAACCAAGAAACATAAAGTTGGAGTTGAAGTTAGCCCTCAAACTTTGGCACAAACTTTTGGTGCAAAGTTAGTGATGACAAGTCATCTTAGCCTAGTTTCACTAGTCTTTTTCTTTTGTTTTCACTTGAATTATGCACTTTCTTGAGGCTTAAGCAAGCCAATTTAGGTAGATTTTCATGCTTCCTTTGATTGAATCAACCATAGATAAATTAATGCAATTTCATGAGGTTTGATGCCATAATTGGTGCATATTAGGATAGAATGATCATCTCATGATTTCAAGCATAGCTTTGATGTATTTGGTTGATTTATGATAGGTGAAGACAGCTTGGAAAAGGATTGAAGTGAGAAGGAATGGCTAGAAGCTAAGAGAAGACAATGAAACAAGTGAAATTGAACCAGGAAGAATGAAGTTGGAGTTGAAGTTAGCCCTCAAACGTTGGCACAAACTTTTGAATGAAAAGTTAGCCTCAACGTTAGCCCCCTAACTTGGAGGCTAACGTTGGGAATTGAAAATGCTTCCCAGGGAGTTCCAACGTTAGCGCCAACGTTAGCCCCCTAACTTGGAGGCTAACGTTGGCATGAAGATTTGCTTCCCAGGGTGCCAACGTTTGCGCCAACGTTAGCCCCCTAACTTGGAGGCTAACGTTGGCATAAGAACTCTCCTCCAGGGTTGCCAACGTTTGCGCCAACGTTAGCCCCCTAACTTGGAGGCTAACGTTGGCGCCACACCAACACAAAGCAAAGCCAACGTTAGGGGCAAAGTTAGCCCCCTAACGTTGGCACCAACGTGAAGTGCAGCAAATTGGGTTTGCTGCTAGAAAAAGTTGGCCTCAAAGTTAGTCCCCTAACTTTGAGGCTAACTTTAAAACCAACTTTGCAAAACTCACATCCGGTTCAATTGGTTCACTTGGGTTCCTCTCCAAACTTCAAGAGCATTCAACCAAGGCCTCTTTCAACCCAATTCCACCAAGAGCAAAAGCCCAACTCAAGGCTTGAAGATCAATTGAAGAAAGTGTATAAATAGGCTAGAATTCAAGTTAGTCGGAGAGCTTCCATTTTGAGAGTTTTTAGAGAGTTTACTTTTCTGTTTTTGGGAGCTTGAGTGATCTTTATTTCCTTAGTTTTAGTGCTTTCAATTTCAATTACTCTGTCTTGGATCTTGGGTTGGAGAATTGAAGAAATTCTGTTTCAATCTCACCTTAGATCTCTCTGTTGATTTTCATTGCAATTTAATTTCCAATTCGGTTCATTGCTTCTTCATCTAATTTCTTTGCAATTTACAATTCCATTGCTTCTGTTCTTGTTGGATCTAGGAAGTGACAAACCCCAAGTTGAGGGTTTATCTTGTATTGAATTTAGAGTATTTTGATAACCTTTTGTCACATTTAGCCTATAAATTAGCATGGTTTTGTTATCTCTCCCATATTTGTACTTAAGTGTAAAACATGCTTTTTAAGCCTTATCTTGATGAATTCTAATTTCTCTTTGATTCCATAAGATGCCTTGATGTGTTTGCTAGTAATTCCAGGATTGAAATAGGCTAGGCATGGATCAAAGGAAGCAAGGAAGGAAGCATGCAAGTGGAGAAAGGCACAAAAAGCCAAAGAATTGATCCAGGCCGTACACGCGTACGCGCACAAGGCGCTCGCGCGCACATTGCGAAATAGGTCAAGGACGCGCACGCGCACCATGCGCGCGCGCGCCGATGAGGGCACATGACTTCATTTATGTATCACGTGCCTGGCGATTTTGGGAAGTTTTCAGCAACCAATTTTGGCGCCAAAATGCACATAAAAGCCAAGGATTGAAGGGGATTGACATCATCATGTTCACACACACACTAGGATTAGTTTTAGTTTAGTTTAGAGAGAGAAGCTCTCACTTCTCTCTAGAATTAGGATTAGGTATAGGTTAATCTCTCTTCTTAGATCTAGGTTTAATTCATGCTTTGATTCATTTTTCCCTTATCAATTCTTACTCTTCCCTTCTCCCTCTCTCTAGTTATGTACTTTAATTCTTGCAATTCTTCATTTTGTTATGGATCTAGTGTTGTTCTTTTATTTTCTTTTAATAATGCAATTTGAGGTAATTCATGTGATTGTGATGTTGTTGATTGTTGTTTTGTTAATTCTTTGTAATTGTTAGTTGTTGATCCCTTTTATTCTTACAAATAAGAATGCTTTCTTTCATTACCCTCCAAGTGTTTGATGAAATGCTTGAGAGGATGTTAGAGTAGGATTTTATGTTCTTGGCTTGAGAAGGTAACTTAGGATTTCTTGAGTCACTAGTGTCCAATTGATTGATAGTTGATAGACATTAACTCTAGCCTTCATTAATCCAATTAGCGGAAAGCTAGGACTTATGGACTAGGATTGATATAACTCACTTGACTTTCCTTTGTTAATTGATTTAAGGATGACTAAGTGGGATTAATCCTTGCAACTACCATACTTGTGGCTAGTGATAATGATGAAGACCCTTGACAACCAAATCTTGCCAAGACCATTTTGTTAATAAAGTTTTCTTACCATTTACTATTCATGTTTCTCATCTAAAACCCCAAAATAACTCACAACCAATAATAAGACACTTTATTGTAAATCCTAGGGAGAACGACCCGAGGTTTAAATACTTCGGTTTATAGATTTTAGGGGTTTGTACTTGTGACAAACAAATTTTTGTATGAAAGGATTATTGTTTGGTTTAGAAACTATACTTTACAACGAGATTTCATTAGTGAAATTCTAAACCGTCAAAAATCCAATTGTCAAAATGGCGCCGTTGCCGGGGATTGCAATGGTGTTGTGTTATTGGTTATTGTACATATGTGAATATTGTGAATAGGTTATCTTTTGTTTGTTTCTTAATTTTTGTTAGTTTTATTTTGTTCTCTCAATATGAATTCTCACTTTGGCTTTGAGCTTGGTTCTAATTGTGTTGTAGGAAACGTGCACCTCAATGATGACACTCATTATGGACGGAACCAACAAAGATGGGAGGAGCCTCAAGGAATTGATCACTCCTATTGGCAACAACCTCCGGATACTTATAGGTATAACTTCCATCCTAATGCATGCCAATTTAATGGCTATGATGATTCTTTTTGTGACACTCAACAATCACCATCATATGCCTATGAATCCTATCCTCAACATGAACCTCAACCATTCTCACAAGCCTTTCTATACCAAGCGCCTCCCTATGATCCATATCCATCATATGACCAACCATCCCTACCATACTCTTATGACCATTATGAGCAAGAATCCTTAGAACCACCACAACCCTATCAAGATTACTCCCAAGAACCACCTCAATACACACAATCTCCACAACCTTACCAAGAGGAACCACCTTCCTACTATGAACCCTCTCTCCAAAATGATGAATCTTCCTACCCACCACAAGCCCCACTAGACGATCCTCTCACTTTGTTACTTCAAGGACAAGAAGCTATGAAGCGAGATACACTTGAGTTTGTGACTAACTTGACCGAAGTAGTGTCTACCTTAGCCTACCGATGCTTGAACACTCAAGGTGCTCCCGCAGCCCCATGTGAAAAGTCAAAAGAAGAGCAAAGTATGAAGGAGAAATTGGAAAATCCGGTGAAGAAGGAGGAGTCAAATTTTGTATTAGAACAATTGGAGGAGCCTATGATCATTGAAGAAAGAGAAGAAGTGGTTGAAGACTTAGGAGATGTTGAAAGTCCAGGGGAATGTAGCATCATGGAGCACTCTTCCAAGAAGCTTGAAATTGATGTTGAGGAGGCCGCGCAACCTCCCAGGCATATTATCGTTGAAGACTTAGAAGAGGCTTACCAAGAGATGGATTCAATCATGGATGAATTTCTCTCTACAATGGAATCCTCTCCCATTGGACATGGAGTTGAAATTATAGAAGAGTGTGCACAACCTCCCAAGGAAGACGAGAATGGCATGGTGTATATTGAAATTGAAGAATATGAAGAGGTTGATCAAGAGATGAACTCATTCATCAATAAATTTTTATCCAAAATAGAAGCGCCTCTCATTAAACAAGATGAAGTTCTTGAAGATAACACCAAGCCACGTAACAAAGACGATGAGGTTAAAATTGAGGAAAATTATGAAGAGGTGGAAACAATCAAAGAGGAGCACAAAGAAGTGGACCTTGCATTGTCCAAGTGTGGGGAAGCCTTCCCTCCCAAGTCACCATCCAATATAACATTTAAGTGGGTAAAATCTCTATCTCTAAGCTTTAATTTCTCACGCGAATATGGTTTAATTGAAAATGATGGTCAACTTAGAACTCTTTGTGGAGTTAAAAGTAAGAATGAGTTGTGCAGTGGTTGGAAAGTAGGTGTTAACCTCATCAAGGTCAAGGCCTCAAGATATAGAGATGATGTTGGGACAAGGATCACTTTGTATGGATCTAGAAGGAAGCATTGGTGGAATAAAGAGAATTCTTTGTGTCAATCACCTTTACGCCAACCGCTCATCCGACAAAACCATGAAACTCAACTGACGGATGGATGTGAGAATAAGATATGGGATCCCGGATCGAAGCATGTCAACCAAATATGGGGACTCGTATTTTGGGTAGAACTATGCCCAAGCTTAATAAAAATGGTTGGAAATTCTGTCAACCAATTGAGGAGCAACGATCCTTGGAGATTCAAGGATGAATACAAACATAAGCCACCATGACAACAAGCTTCTCAAATGTCCAACTTAAGGACTTAAACTAAAAGTGCTAGGTGGGAGACACCCCACCATGGTAAACTCTTTCCAATCTTCTGAATTTACTTAATAAGTGATTTGAGTCACCATTGTAGGTAGATGTTTCATACAAGTTGTTTGTACAACTTAATTGTTAGCATAGTTACATACATGTTGTGTTCAGTAGTAGAGGAATAATGTCAAAATTGCCTTTTTGTGAATTGTATGATAGTTGAGTGAATAAGAGTTGTGAACACTAAGGGGAGCACCAGAAATTTGTTTCTGAAAAAAAAAAAAAAAAAAAGGGGGTGGACGCGAGCGCACCATGCATGCGCACGCGTCCTTGTGTGGATGCACCACGACCCAACACTCCCGAGAGTTGGGCCTCCCTTGGGCAAACATCATGCCTTGAGCCCAACTCAACCCACGCGGACGCGCACTACGTGCGTGCGCGCCGTTTCTCAGAACATGGACATTCACGCGGACGCACACATGCCGCGTCCGCACCGATTCGCTGCCGCAAGATTTCGAGCCAAATTTCAGAAAGTTGAGCCAGCTCTGGGCTAGTTTTAAGCCCCAGGCCCAACTCGGTATGTGCTAGAGCGCACATCGCGCCAACGCGCCGATTCATACATCAACAATAAACGCGAACGCGCACGTGCCGCGTGCGCGCCGATCTGATGGCGCAACTTCCGGGCCATTCTCCAGAGAGTTAGGCCTACTTTGGGCCAACTCTATGCCTCTAGCCCAATCTCATGAACGCGTGCGCGCACTGTACGCGCACGCGTACCGTCCTATATTTCTCATCCACATCTAAGCGCAGTGTACGCGCACGCGTAGGTCGCAAGTTTTCTTCATAGACGCGGACGCGCAAGGTGCGCGCGCGCGTCGATTCAAAATTTGGTATAACCCTAATGCGCGACGCATCCTGCGCAGTCGCGCACTCACCCCCTCAACCCCCATCATCTTCTTCCTTCTCTCAATCTCCAACGCCCGCCACAGCAGCGCCATTAACCACCACCGTGACCACCACTGTTCACCCACAGCCCTCTTTCTCCCATTCTCTCACTCCCTCCATCCTCTTCACCAACTCAGTCTCATCTCTCTCTTCCTCTGTCTCACCGCCGAACACCCACCGCCACCACCTCATCTTCGCCGCCGGCAGCTCATCTCACTCTCTTTCCTCCCGCTCTGCCCTCTCATCTCACTCTTTCTCTCTCTCATTCCTCCCTTCGGTTCCTCACTCCTCCGGCAGAACCACCATTCACCGCCGCTGCTTATCTTTCCGGCTACCGTCCGCGGCGGCACAGTGCCTAGCCTCATCTCTCTCTCATTTTCCCTTTCCATTACTGATTCCCCTGCTCCCAGGTTCCTGTTCCGTTTCTGTATTCTTTTCTGTTTTCTTTTTAGTGTTCATGTATGTTAGTTAATATGTTGCATAATAGTTAGAATTCAAATTTTGCATGTTAGGTTAGTTAGAAATAACTGCGGTTAGGTAGCTAGGGCTGGATAGAGGATTCTAGGCCTGATAAGTGCTCCGTATGTGCTTACTTGCTGTCTGTTTGTTTGAACGTGGTATGATGCTGTTGGACTGTTTTTGTGTATTTCTTGCTGCCTGAATCCCATTTCCATGGTGATGTACTCCCTTAATGTTGTTTTATATGCTTATTGTGGTGATTTGCTATCCGGGAACATCCAATTTTAAGCCGGAATGCTGCCCGATTTTTGAGAAGATTGGTTTCATTTTTATCTTATTTCAAATAGTGGGCAACATTCCGCTTCTCTTTGACTTTCCGGATTTGCATATTCTTTGTGAACATGAACCACAACTTTTCCGTTCACTATGCATAAATTTCATCATATTACCAATCCATTTTCCTTAACCTACTAATGTCTCTAACTATCTAACTCCTGGTCACTTTAACCCTCTTTGACAATTCTTTCAAAATTATGATGACATTATTGCATTTTGGATATGAGTTGTTGCCTTTTAATGAAATTTGCTTTCTTGGTTCATTTGTTCAAACATTGCACATTCATGGCAACATTATGGTTATTTCTTTTTTTGTCAATCGTATCCTGAACATGTTTTATTTGTTAAATGCTAAATGTCTTCTATATCCTATCATATTTTTCAGGATGTCTGACAAAGGCAAAACCATAGCCACTACCTCCAAAAAGAGAAAACACTCTACTCCCTCCATTCCTTCAATCTATAAGAATTATGCCAAGAACCCATTAAATGATGTGGACAAGGAAAATCAGCAGTTACCTTCCACCGACCCTGAAAAATTCCCTAATCTCTACTGTGAGCTCCGATTTTCTAAATATCGGACTACAAAGCTCAACATTGAGAAGAAGCTGCTTCTCCCGATGGATGTGAGACGTTCTATCTCCGGTCGGATCATTGATTTGGGTATAGACTTTGTTGACCGGGATTTGGGGGATATCAATGTGTCTTGGGTGAAGGAATTCTACTGCAACTTCTTCCGTCCGACATTAGATTCGGTTCAGGTGAGGGGTAGAGAGATTATGATCACTGAGACTGCCATTGAGGAGGCACTACAGTGCCGGCATGTCCCGGATGAGTTGTGTGCCCATCAGCAGGCTGAGTTAGCCATTCACAGTATGACCTTCGATTATGAGGCACTCAGGACTGTCATTGGGTTACCAGAGGCTACTTGGGTTATGGATGCCAACAATACCAAGCCGAAAGGGATGATGTTTGCTCATCTGACTAGGGAGGCCAAGACTTGGCAGATGATCTTTGCTTGTTATGTCCTTCCCACCACCCACTTCTCTGAGATTCCCATGGAGATGCTTCTACTGATCGGGTGTGTGATGGAGGGAAAGGAAGTCTCCTTCCCTAGGTTGATCAGACAGTGTATGTGGCGGGCGCATATTCGTGGCCTACTCCCATTTCCTACATTGGTCACGAGTATGGCGGCCCTTGCTGAGGTTCCTTGGTTGGATGATGATGTGCGACCCCCGCCCCCTGATGATGATGATAAGGAGGTTACTATTCCCTGGGGTGGTTGGGTGCACGAGAGACCCGTTGCTAGACGCCGTTCTCGGGCCAGAGCTCCCGTGGGGACACCTTCACCTTCAGCCCCTACAGCTGCCCCCATCATCCTCTACAGCTGCAGCTCCTTCATCATCCACTGATCCACCAGCAGCACCTGAACCTACATATCTCTTAGTCCAGCGTCTCTTCTAGTACATGGAGCGCAGTAAGCGCCAGATCATGCGTCGCTTGGACAGGATGGACCAGGCCTTGATTTCTTTGGGTGCTGAGCTGCCCCCGCTTCCAGATTCTCCGGCCTTCGATGACCAGGATCATCGGGAGGAGGTTGCAGAGGCGCCGGTTCAGCAGGACTCCCCTACCACTACAGAGCCACTAGAGATTCAGGAGGAGCCGGTCCCACAGTCCGAGCCTGAGCCTATCGTTGTACCTCCCACTGATCCTCCGGTTTAGCATCGAGGACGATGCTTGGTTTTAAGTGTGGGGAAGGCACCGGTAGCACTATTTGGGAACCGGTGAACTTTTTTAGCCTAGTTATTTTATTTTGCACATTCTGTATATTTTGATACACTTCTAGTTTGTTTTGGATACTTTTATTACTTTTATTGCTCATTTTGGATTTTAGTTATTTTTGATGCTTCTGGATATTTTAGATATTTTTGGATGATAGATTGCGTACTTTTAGTTGGATTTTACTTTTCTTTATACATTTTGTTTATCTTTGTTTTTTGTTTATGGTTGTGATTAGAAATCATAACTTGAATTGTTGAGTTACCCTTTTCGCATGAAAATTTTGGTTTTAAGAGAAGAAAAGAAAAGGGTAAACTAGAAATTTTTGGATTTTTCAATCACAACAATGCTTAGTTAAACATTGAAAGTTTCCAAGAAGCTTAAATATAGGATATTAACCCAATTGATTGAAGGAAAATTTTGGTGAACTTGCTTGAATTTCATACTTTGTGAAGCATGTATTGAACTAAGAACACAAGCTTGTGAGACTTGAGCCTATTGATGTGGTTGCATTTTATAACCACTTATTTTCCATTCTTGTGTGAAATTGTTCTCTTTCTATGATTGTAATCCTTGATTTGCTTGATTCTATATATCCATTTATTTCTTGTATTTATGCATTTATATGATTGAGGCCATTACTTCATTAGCTTACTTACCCAAATGGCCAACCTTTTACTCTCCATTGTTAGCCAATTTTGAGCCTATGCTTAACCAACCTGTTCTCAATTTAGCACATTACAAGCCCAAGGCGGAAAACCAATGAAAAGTCCTTACTTGGATCTTTGATTAGCCTAGGCTAGTGAGAGTGTTTATTATTCAAAGTTGGTAAGGCTTGGGAACATTGGATGGGATAAAATGGGTAGTACATGATGACAAGTCATCTTAGCCTAGTTTTACTAGTCTTTTTCTTTTGTTTTCACTTGAATTATGCACTTTCTTGAGGCTTAAGCAAGCTAATGTAGGTAGATTTTCATGCTTCCTTTGATTGAATCAACCATATGTGAATTAATGCTTTTTCATGAGGTTTGATGCCATAATTGGTGCATATTAGGATATAATGATCATCTCATGATTTCAAGCATAGCTTTGATGTGTTTGGTTGATTTATGATAGGTGAAGAAAGCTTGGAAAAGGATTGAAGTGAGAAGGAATGGCTAGAAGCTAAGAGAGGCAAGTGAAATTGAACCAGGAAGGATGAAGTTGGAAGTGGAAATTTGCTCCCAGGGGTGTCCAACGTTAGCCCCAACGTTAGCCCCTAACTTGGAGGCTAACGTTGGGAATGAAAATAACTCCCAGGGGTGTCCAACGTTAGCCCCAACGTTAGCCCCTAACTTGGAGGCTAACGTTGGGAATTAAAATCCTCCCAGGGGTGTGCAACGTTAGCGCCAACGTTAGCCCCTAACTTGGAGGCTAACGTTGGCGCCATTCCAACTTGATGCAAGGCCAACGTTAGGGGCAAAGTTAGCCCCCTAACGTTGGCTCCAACATGAGTGACAGCAAATTCATTTTGCTGCTAGAAAAAGTTAGCCTTGAAGTTAGCCCCTAACTTTGAGGCTAACTTTGAAAACCCAACTTTGCAAAACTCACATCCGGTTCAATTGATTCACTTGGGTCTCTCTCCAAACCTCAAGAGTAATCAACCAAGGCCTCCTTCAACCCAATTCCACCAAGAGCAAAGGCCCAAACCAAGGCTTGAAGATCAATTGAAGAAAGTGTATAAATAGGCTAGAATTCAATTTGTTCGGAGAGTTCCCTTTTTAGAATTTTACACAGAACTTTCATTGGGAATTCTAGTTATAGAGAGTGATCTTTAGTTTCTTAGTTTGGGGAAGGAGAATTCCATTCTCTTCCTCTTAGTTTTATTGCTTTCAATTTCAATTATACTTGTCTTGGATCTTGGGTTGGAGAATTGAAGAAATTCTGTTTCAATCTCATCCTTGGATCTTGTTTATTTTCACTGCAATTAAGCTTCCGTTTCTGTTACTTGCTTCTTCATTTAATTTCTTTGCAATTTACAATTCCTTTGCTATTGTTCTTGTTGGATCTAGGAAGGCATTGAGATCTAGACTCAGTTCTCTAGTCTCTGGGTCCTGAGATTCAATTTCCCATTTCAATTTTCTGTTTCTTGCTTTAATTGCTCATTTAATTTTCTGTTTCAATTCCGATCCAATCCCAATTCCCATTTACTTTCTGTTTGATGCAATTTACCTTTTCTTTGTTTAATTTCTGCAAATCCAAGTCCCAATCCCCTTTACATTTCAAGTCATTTACAATTCTTGCCATTTAATTTCCTTGTAATTTACATTACTTGCTCTTTAAGTTCCTGCCATTTAATTTCTTGCTCTTTAAGTTTCAGCACTTTAATTCCTGTTCTCTTTATTTTCAATGCAATTTAAATTCTGCAAATCAATCAACCAAACCTTGATTCGCTTGACTAATTCAACCACTGAACTAAAATTGCTCAATCCTTCAATCCCTGTGGGATCGACCTCACACCCGTGAGTTTTATTACTTGGTGACATCCGGTGCACTTGCCGGTTAAGTTTGGGTGTTTTTTTTTGGGAGAGATTCATTTCTCAACCTAAAATATCCCATCAAGTTTTTGGCGCCGTTGCCGGGGATTGATTAGATTGACAATGATTAAGTGAGGTGGTGGTCTAGATCAAGCATTTTCTTTATTTTTGTTCCCTGTTTTAGATTGAAACCAAGGTGTTTGAGTTTATGCCTCACTAAGAAATTCTCATCTGTGATATGAGTAATTTCAATTTTCAATGGTGTTGTGCTTTCCAAAATACAAATGGAGTTTAACTCATCTTATGATCAAACAAATTTTATGGGATATTACCCACCATCACCAATCTCTAATGGTGGTTGGGAATATCACCAAGAAACTTCAAATTCTGGGCACTCCAATTCATGGAGCTATGCTTCAGAAACACAAGATGAGCAAGAAAATCATATGAGATACCAACCACCACCACAAAATGATTCAAGTCATTATCCTCATGGTAGATGGGGGTGTCGCCACAGAATGAAAAAGCATCCACCCTCACGTCCCAGTTTCTCATCTAAAAGTTCTTCATCACTTGATTATGCCTCAACCCAAAGTTTCCTTCAAAATCCATACCAGTCATCCCATCAATCACACAACTCATTCTACACCCCTCAACACAACTTCACCACAACACATTCACGTCACCAAAACTACTCTCAACCTTCATCTCTTGAATTAACAGATGAGGAATACCTTGAAGGCATTGAATTAACAGATGAGGAATACCTTGAAGGCATTGAAATACAGAAAAAAATGGTGGAATTCTACACAAAATCCCCATCTTGGGAAGAAACCATCCTCGAGCAGATAAATAGGTCCTTAGAGCAAACAAAGAGGAACTTAGAACCATCAACCAGTACGGATGAAGACAAATTTGTGGGTGAGGAAGTGGAAAAGCAAGATGAGGAAGCCTCTGTGTCAAGAGAAATTTCAATGAAAAATGAGGTAGAGGAAGCATTTGAACCTGACCTTGCAAATTCACAGCAGCCACTTGAGACGATAAGGGAACATGAAGACTCACAACTCTCACAAACCTCCCTGGACCAAAGCGCCTCAACAATTGACTCCATGATTGAAAGGTTTGAAGAGGAGATGAAGAAATGTTGGGAAAATCGACAAACCTCCCCCATGATAGAGCTATTAAAACAAAAGTTGGGTGCAAGGAAAGGAGTGGAGGAGCATGAAAGTGAGGAAGTCATTTCAGAGAATTCACACTCAAGTGAAGCAGAAAATCACATGAAGGAAAGGCTCGTGGAACCACCAATACAAGAGGTCCTTAATGAAGAAATCACTCCAATAATCACACAGCAACCATGTCTTGACATCCAAGAGGTGAAGGCAATTGACAAAAGCACCAAGAAGAGGATTGTGACCAAGATACCAAGGACAACATTCATGAGAAGGTCAACTGCAAACAATCCTCCCCCTGATCTAGCAAGCAAGCTCAATCAAGCTGTGTACAAAAGGAGGCTTGCTGAGAAGAGACTAAGAAAGGGGACAACAGCTGAAACTTTCCCCCCCTTGAGGTCATTCCTCTTAACCAACTGGAAGAAGAGGAAGAAAGTGAAGAACAACATGTCAAGCTAGTGACATTAAAAGAGCGCTTGTTGGGAGGCAACCCAACCTGAGGTAAATTTTTCTTCATAGCTAATTTAATAAAAGAGTTGAGTAGATTTCTCTGTATTGCAAAGAGCTAAGTTTGGTGTTGCACACCAAAATAGTTAAGGGGTGAATGTTGGATGCTAAGTTTGGTGTTCCACCAAAAATTTCATTAAGAACACATTGCACCCTCAGCATGATCAGTATCGGCTCCAAACCATCAGAGAAACTGCTTAACAATTGTCATGTTTCTAGTTTTTGGTTATTTTCTAGTTCATAGTTTATTTCCTTAATAAAAGTACTTGATGTTTCATGCATGTATTTATTTTGCTACATATAGAAGTAGGCAAGGAACTAAGTTTGGTGTTCCCACACCAACTTAGGTTCACAGAATCACAAGCATACATGCATGCTAACTGCCTCTCAAGTGCTTGGGGAACAAGCAACTTTCAATATCTTTTGTAGGAAGTCATTCAATCTCTTGGAGGAAAAAGTACATCATCATGGACAGAGGAAGGATATAGAAGCCAACAATGATAATGACACAGAGGAAACAAATAGACTCCGAGAGGTTGTATTGTTCTCTGACTAATTCTAGTTCAAGTATGTTAATTGAAAGTGCAAATGTCCCCTATTAATTAGTGTCTTCTTAGATTCATTTACTGTCTGCGAGTTTGTTTGGTTTCATGCTATTATGGCTTACTAGTCTAAGTGCTTGATTCACTTTCATCTTACTTGAATTATATGCTTTGTTCCTCATGCTTGAATAAAAGAAAAATAACTGTGAAATAGAGAAAGAGTAAAAGTCTAGCATGATATGAGACAAAATAAGGTTATGTGGTGGTATGTGCTGGTTCATTAGTTGATTTATGAATAAGGCTGAATGTTAGCATGACTTTGTGATATGAACTTGAGTTACATTTCATGAGACTTGACAAAAGAAAAAGGTCCAAAATAAAAGAAAGAAAATGCAAGAAAAAGAAGCAAAAAAAGAAATAAACAAGGCTGGGCATCAATAGCTTGAGATTTGGATATATGCCTGTGATGCTTTTTGTACAAAGATAAGCTTGGATAACTAGGTTCTAAGGGTGCTTCATCACCCGGCAACTTGGGTTAACTAACCCGGGATTGCCAACCGAAAGTCCACCATCAAGAGCTACTTTGAGACAAAGCATTTAGTAACCCAAAGAGGTGCTGGGCATCAATTTCCAAAGAACTAACAGAGATGAACAAAACAAGCTAAATGCCTGTGATGTGTGTGTGCTAAGGAGAGGCTTGAGCAAGTAAGTCCATAGGGGTGTTTCAACACCTAGCATCTTGAACCAACTGGGGCGGGAATGCTGGCTGAAAGCTTACTCTAAAAAGTTGCCTTACCACATAGCATTAAGCCTCAGCCAAGAAAAGAACAAGAAAAGCTAAGGACCAAGCTAATAACAAGTCTCATTTTTTTTGTAATTCAAGTAAGAATCCAAAGGAATGTTGATGTCTCAGCCCCAGAATAAAAATCCCTAAGATACCATGCATAAAAACTCCATTTACCAGTATTCAATGTCTTCCAATAAAAGGCTTATACACTTCTCTGCTTCTAGTAATTTTTCTTATGTTTTACTGCTTGCTTGGGGACAAGCAAGATTTAAGTTTGGTGTTGTGATGACAAGTCATCTTAGCCTAGTTTTACTAGTCTTTTTCTTTTGTTTTCACTTGAATTATGCACTTTCTTGAGGCTTAAGCAAGCTAATGTAGGTAGATTTTCATGCTTCCTTTGATTGAATCAACCATATGTGAATTAATGCTTTTTCATGAGGTTTGATGCCATAATTGGTGCATATTAGGATATAATGATCATCTCATGATTTCAAGCATAGCTTTGATGTGTTTGGTTGATTTATGATAGGTGAAGAAAGCTTGGAAAAGGATTGAAGTGAGAAGGAATGGCTAGAAGCTAAGAGAGGCAAGTGAAATTGAACCAGGAAGGATGAAGTTGGAAGTGGAAATTTGCTCCCAGGGGTGTCCAACGTTAGCCCCAACGTTAGCCCCTAACTTGGAGGCTAACGTTGGGAATGAAAATAACTCCCAGGGGTGTCCAACGTTAGCCCCAACGTTAGCCCCTAACTTGGAGGCTAACGTTGGGAATTAAAATCCTCCCAGGGGTGTGCAACGTTAGCGCCAACGTTAGCCCCTAACTTGGAGGCTAACGTTGGCGCCATTCCAACTTGATGCAAGGCCAACGTTAGGGGCAAAGTTAGCCCCCTAACGTTGGCTCCAACGTGAGTGACAGCAAATTCATTTTGCTGCTAGAAAAAGTTAGCCTTGAAGTTAGCCCCTAACTTTGAGGCTAACTTTGAAAACCCAACTTTGCAAAACTCACATCCGGTTCAATTGATTCACTTGGGTCTCTCTCCAAACCTCAAGAGCAATCAACCAAGGCCTCCTTCAACCCAATTCCACCAAGAGCAAAGGCCCAAACCAAGGCTTGAAGATCAATTGAAGAAAGTGTATAAATAGGCTAGAATTCAATTTGTTCGGAGAGTTCCCTTTTTAGAATTTTACACAGAACTTTCATTGGGAATTCTAGTTATAGAGAGTGATCTTTAGTTTCTTAGTTTGGGGAAGGAGAATTCCATTCTCTTCCTCTTAGTTTTATTGCTTTCAATTTCAATTATACTTGTCTTGGATCTTGGGTTGGAGAATTGAAGAAATTCTGTTTCAATCTCATCCTTGGATCTTGTTTATTTTCACTGCAATTAAGCTTCCGTTTCTGTTACTTGCTTCTTCATTTAATTTCTTTGCAATTTACAATTCCTTTGCTATTGTTCTTGTTGGATCTAGGAAGGCATTGAGATCTAGACTCAGTTCTCTAGTCTCTGGGTCCTGAGATTCAATTTCCCATTTCAATTTTCTGTTTCTTGCTTTAATTGCTCATTTAATTTTCTGTTTCAATTCCGATCCAATCCCAATTCCCATTTACTTTCTGTTTGATGCAATTTACCTTTTCTTTGTTTAATTTCTGCAAATCCAAGTCCCAATCCCCTTTACATTTCAAGTCATTTACAATTCTTGCCATTTAATTTCCTTGTAATTTACATTACTTGCTCTTTAAGTTCCTGCCATTTAATTTCTTGCTCTTTAAGTTTCAGCACTTTAATTCCTGTTCTCTTTATTTTCAATGCAATTTAAATTCTGCAAATCAATCAACCAAACCTTGATTCGCTTGACTAATTCAACCACTGAACTAAAATTGCTCAATCCTTCAATCCCTGTGGGATCGACCTCACACCCGTGAGTTTATTACTTGGTGACATCCGGTGCACTTGCCGGTTAAGTTTGGGTGTTTTTTTTGGGAGAGATTCATTTCTCAACCTAAAATATCCCATCAGTACACTTTCATGTTTAGGAATTGGGTACATACTCATGTATTGATTAAATGAATAGACCTTATGCATTGATGTTCTTGTATATAGTTTGACAAAAGAAAAGAAAAGAAAAAAAAATTGAATGGAAAGAAAGAAAAAAAAAGAAAAAAAATATGATGATGAAAAAAGAAAAAATATATAGAATAAAAAGGGGACAAAATGCCCCAAAGTGAAGTCATTAAAAAGGAATCAATGCATAGGTGTCATGAATCAAATAAGAATGCATGAATATGTAAGAAAAAGTGAAGAATGGGTAGTTAGAATAGTTTGAATTTGTATAGGTCATTATATAGTTAGGTGGGGAAGTCTATGCTAATCAAAGATTCAAACTCTAGTACACTTAACCATAAATGATCCTACCTTGACCCTAACCCCATTACAACCTAAATGAAAGACCTCATGATGAATGTATGCATGCATTGAATAAATGTTAATTGTTAGAAGGAAATCAAATTTTGGAAAGCATAATTAGAAGAGAATTGAGTGAATTAACCCTTAAACACTTGAGTGAATAGAGCGGATACACATCCGGTGAGGGTTCAAAAGTTCAATTACATGTGTTCACCTATATTATCTATATTCTTGCAAGTTTAAATTCTTTTTGATAATTCAATACAATTGTGGTTTGGAATTAATTCCTATTGCTTAGCCCCTGTGCTTACACATGCTCTCTTGGCAATTTGATATGTTTGAATTAAGCATTTGCATTTGCTTTAGGTAGTTGCATTTAGATAGGATTCATGTAGTTTAGTTGCATTCAATGTCATAACCCTTAGTTCCTTCTTATTTTAGCATGAGGACATGCTAAGGTTTAAGTGTGGGGAGGTTGACAAACCCCAAGTTGAGGGTTTATCTTGTATTGAATTTAGAGTATTTTGATAACCTTTTGTCACATTTAGCCTATAAATTAGCATGGTTTTGTTATCTCTCCCATATTTGTACTTAAGTGTAAAAACATGCTTTTTAAGCCTTATCTTGATGAATTCTAATTTCTCTTTGATTCCATAAGATGCCTTGATGTGTTTGCTAGTAATTCCAGGATTGAAATAGGCTAGGCATGGATCAAAGGAAGCAAGGAAGGAAGCATGCAAGTGGAGAAAGGCACAAAAAGCCAAAGAATTGATCCAGGCCGTACACGCGTACGCGCACAAGGCGCTCGCGCGCACATTGCGAAATAGGTCAAGGACGCGCACGCGCACCATGCGCGCGCGCGCCGATGAGGGCACATGACTTCATTTATGTATCACGTGCCTGGCGATTTTGGGAAGTTTTCAGCAACCAATTTTGGCGCCAAAATGCACATAAAAGCCAAGGATTGAAGGGGATTGACATCATCATGTTCACACACACTAGGATTAGTTTTAGTTTAGTTTAGAGAGAGAAGCTCTCACTTCTCTCTAGAATTAGGATTAGGTATAGGTTAATCTCTCTTCTTAGATCTAGGTTTAATTCATGCTTTGATTCATTTTTCCCTTATCAATTCTTACTCTTCCCTTCTCCCTTTCTCTAGTTATGTACTTTAATTCTTGCAATTCTTCATTTTGTTATGGATCTAGTGTTGTTCTTTTATTTTCTTTTAATAATGCAATTTGAGGTAATTCATGTGATTGTGATGTTGTTGATTGTTGTTTTGTTAATTCTTTGTAATTGTTAGTTGTTGATCCCTTTTATTCTTACAAATAAGAATGCTTTCTTTCATTACCCTCCAAGTGTTTGATGAAATGCTTGAGAGGATGTTAGAGTAGGATTTTATGTTCTTGGCTTGAGAAGGTAACTTAGGATTTCTTGAGTCACTAGTGTCCAATTGATTGATAGTTGATAGACATTAACTCTAGCCTTCATTAATCCAATTAGCGGAAAGCTAGGACTTATGGACTAGGATTGATATAACTCACTTGACTTTCCTTTGTTAATTGATTTAAGGATGACTAAGTGGGATTAATCCTTGCAACTACCATACTTGTGGCTAGTGATAATGATGAAGACCCTTGACAACCAAATCTTGCCAAGACCATTTTGTTAATAAAGTTTTCTTACCATTTACTATTCATATTTCTCATCTAAAACCCCAAAATAACTCACAACCAATAACAAGACACTTATTGTAAATCCTAGGGAGAACGACCCGAGGTTTAAATACTTCGGTTTATAGATTTTAGGGGTTTGTACTTGTGACAAACAAATTTTTGTATGAAAGGATTATTGTTTGGTTTAGAAACTATACTTTACAACGAGATTTCATTAGTGAAATTCTAAACCGTCAAAAATCCAATTGTCAGGAAGGCATTGAGATCTAGACTTGGTTTTCTAGTCTCTGGGTCCTGAGATCCAATTTTCCCATTTCCAATTTTCTGCTCATGCTTTACTTGTTCATTTACCTTTCTGTTTTGAATCTGATTCAATCCCAATTCCCATTTACTCTTCTGTTTGATGCAATTTAATTTCTCTTTGTTTAATTCCTGCAATTCCAAGTCCCAATCCCCTTTACATTTCAAGCCATTTACAATTCTTGCAATTTAAGATTTTGCAATTTACATTTCTTGCAATCTAAGTTTCTGCCATTTAATTTCTTGTTCTTTAAGATTCAGCACTTTAATTCTTGTCCTCTTTACTTTCAATGCAATTTAAATTCTGCAACACAATCAACCAAATCTTGATTCGCTTGACTAATTCAACCACTAAACTAAAATTGCTCAATCCTTCAATCCCTGTGGGATCGACCTCACTCCCGTGAGTTTTTATTACTTGATGCGACCCGGTGCACTTGCCGGTTAGATCGGTATTGTTTTGGGAGAGATTCTTGTCTCAACCAAAATAATTCCCATCAAGTTTTTGGCGCCGTTGCCGGGGATTGATTAGATTGACAATGATTAAGTGAGGTGGTGGTTTAGATCAAGCACTTTTTCTTTATTTTTGACTAACCCACTAACTGTTTGCATTTTTGCCTAAACTAACACTAACTTTGCTCTCTCAGTAGAGTACATTGCTTTTCTGGTTCTGTGTCCGTTTCTTGTTGTTCTATACAACAAGAGCAATTTTCTTCTGATTTTCTCTCAAAGCCTATTAACTGTTTGACACATTGTGTCAACTAATCCTCTGACTACATTCTGGCATGAAATATCCAATTTTCATTTGGATTGTTTGTGATTGTGCAGATCATGGAGGAAGGAATCCTACAGCAAGAGGAGAAAAACTGAGGCATTATGATTTTCAACCTCCATAATCAAGAGCAAGATGTCAAGCTAGTGACAATAAAAGAGCGCTTGTTGGGAGGCAACCCAACGGAGGTAGCTTTCTTTTTATATCAGTTTCAATAAAAGGTTAATTAGTTTTATCTATATTGCAAGAAGCTAAGTTTGGTGTTGCACACCAAAACAATCTAAGGGAGAATGAAGGATTCTAAGTTTGGTGTTCCACCAAAATTCCATCATACATATATTCTCACCTTCTGCATAATGCTAGCTTCAAGCATTTAGACAAACTAATTAACTATTTTGCTATTTTCAGTTTTATTGCTTTTAAAAAAAAAGAAAGAAAAAAAGAATTTCACACATGGTTAATGAAAACCTTTGGCAAGGTACTAAGTTTGGTGTTCCCACACCAAAGTAAGTTCAAAAAGCCCACAAATAAATCATGCAGACTAACCACTGTTTCTAAGTGCTTGGAGAACAAGCAACTTCCAATATCACTGCAGAATATCATACAACTTTTGGAGATTTTGAGCATCATCAACCAAAGAAGAGAAAGATGAACATGAAAGCCAGCATTGATGATGATGAGAAGAAGGAAAGCAAGTGAACTCCAACAGGTTGTATTGTTAAGTGATATTTTACATCAAATGTTGCTGTGATTAAAAGTTGGATTGTATCCTTAATTGCCCTGTTTGTCTGCATCATATAGTTTTCTTTTTATATTCCTGCCTGCCTGCATAGCATAATCTTCCTTATAATTCAATAAGCAAGAAGGCTTATCAGTCGCAACATTCTTATCTTCAAAACTTGTTTGCACTCAATTTCAAGAATGCATCACATGAAAGTTCTTTGAAAAGAAGGATTGAGGAATAAATCAGTTTTTGAGGCAAGCAAAAGATTAGGAGAAGTGGTGGTTCTAGTTGTATGATCATGTATTGAGGTTTCATGCTTGTGAAAACTTGCATGGGAGCTCATAGGCAGGACATGGAGTTCAAAGAAGTATTGTAGAGATTCTCAAAAATCTATTGATCCAAGAAGCAGCAAACAAAACAAAAGAAAGAAAAGAAAATACAAAAACAAAAAGAACATGGCCCAAGGCTCTGAGCATCAATTACTAGGCAGAAAGAAAGAAAGAAAAAGACAAAAAAACAAAAACCAACTGGTTTAGGAGTATTGATTGAAAGCTTATCTAAAGAGCCCCTTGAGACATGACACTTAGAGTCGAGGTCAAAGCACAGAAACTATAAGCTGCTTCAAGGTGATACATAAAAAGATCTCCATGATACCATTTGGATGAAAATCCTAAAGACCTACGACTCCCAATAGTAAGGACTAATGAGCACTGAAACCCTTGCTTGAGCATATAATTAGAGTTTACCCCCACTGTTATTAATCACTCTCTCACTGTATTTTACAAGTGTCCTCAACCCATCTTAATTGAAAGAACCTTTGAGCTAGTTCATTTCTTGCTTGGGACAAGCAAGCTTTAAGTTTGGTGTTGTGATGACAAGTCATCTTAGCCTAGTTTCACTAGTCTTTTCTTTTGTTTCACTTGAAATGCACTTTCTTGAGGCTTAAGCAAGCCAATTTAGGTAGATTTTCAGCTTCCTTTGATTGAATCAACCATAGATAAATTAATGCAATTTCATGAGGTTTGATGCCATAATTGGTGCATATTAGGATAGAATGATCATCTCATGATTTCAAGCTAACTTGGAGGCTAACGTTGGGAATTGAAATGCTTCCCAGGGAGTTCCAACGTTAGCGCCAACGTTAGCCCCCTAACTTGGAGGCTAACGTTGGCATGAAGATTTGCTTCCCAGGGTGCCAACGTTTGCGCCAACGTTAGCCCCCTAACTTGGAGGCTAACGTTGGCATAAGAACTCTCCTCCAGGGTTGCCAACGTTTGCGCCAACGTTAGCCCCCTAACTTGGAGGCTAACGTTGGCGCCACACCAACACAAAGCAAAGCCAACGTTAGGGGCAAAGTTAGCCCCCTAACGTTGGCACCAACGTGAAGTGCAGCAAATTGGGTTTGCTGCTAGAAAAAGTTGGCCTCAAAGTTAGCCCCCTAACTTTGAGGCTAACTTTAAAACCAACTTTGCAAAACTCACATCCGGTTCAATTCGTTCACTTGGGTTCCTCTCCAAACTTCAAGAGCATTCAACCAAGGCCTCTTTCAACCCAATTCCACCAAGAGCAAAGGCCCAACTCAAGGCTTGAAGATCAATTGAAGAAAGTGTATAAATAGGCTAGAATTCAAGTTAGTCGGAGAGCTTCCATTTTGAGAGTTTTTAGAGAGTTTACTTTTCTGTTTTGGAGCTTGAGTGATCTTTATTTCCTTAGTTTTAGTGCTTTCAATTTCAATTACTCTGTCTTGGATCTTGGGTTGGAGAATTGAAGAAATTCTGTTTCAATCTCACCTTAGATCTCTCTGTTGATTTCATTGCAATTTAATTTCCAATTCGGTTCATTGCTTCTTCATCTAATTTCTTTGCAATTTACAATTCCATTGCTTCTGTTCTTGTTGGATCTAGGAAGGCATTGAGATCTAGACTTGGCTTTCTAGTCTCTGGGTCCTGAGATCCAATTTTCCCATTTCCAATTTCTGCTCATGCTTTACTTGTTCATTTACCTTTCTGTTTTGAATCTGATTCAATCCCAATTCCCATTTACTCTTCTGTTTGATGCAATTTAATTTCTCTTTGTTTAATTCCTGCAATTCCAAGTCCCAATCCCCTTTACATTTCAAGCCATTTACAATTCTTGCAATTTAAGATTTTGCAATTTACATTTCTTGCAATCTAAGTTTCTGCCATTTAATTTCTTGTTCTTTAAGATTCAGCACTTTAATTCTTGTCCTCTTTACTTTCAATGCAATTTAAATTCTGCAACACAATCAACCAAATCTTGATTCGCTTGACTAATTCAACCACTAAACTAAAATTGCTCAATCCTTCAATCCCTGTGGGATCGACCTCACTCCCGTGAGTTTTTATTACTTGATGCGACCCGGTGCACTTGCCGGTTAGATCGGTGTTGTTTTGGGAGAGATTCTTGTCTCAACCAAAATAATTCCCATCAGTTAGCCTCAAAGTTAGCCCCCTAACTTGAAGGCTAACTTGAGAAAGTTGAAATTTCTTCCCAGGGTGGCCAAAGTTTGCGCCAACGTTAGCCCCCAAACTTGGAGGCTAACGTTGGCATGAGAAATTATGCTCCAGGGTGGCCAAAGTTTGCGCCAACGTTAGCCCCCAAACTTGGAGGCTAACGTTGGCATGTCAATTATCTCCAGGGCTGGCCAAAGTTTGCGCCAACGTTAGCCCCCTAACTTGGAGGCTAACGTTGGCGCCATTTATGCATCAGGAAGGGCCAACGTTGGCGCTGAAGTTAGCCCCCTAACTTTGGCACCAACGTTGGCATCAGGAAATGTGGTGTGCTGATATGAAAAGTTGGCCTCAAAGTTAGCCCCCTAACTTCAACTCAAACTTTGAATCCAACTTTGCAAAAACTCAAATCCGGTTCAAATGGTTCACTTAGGTTTTCTCTCCAAACTTCAAGAGCAATTAACCAAGGCCTCTTTCAACCCAATTCCACCAAGAGCAAAGGCCCAACTCAAGGCTTGAAGATCAATTGAAGAAAGTGTATAAATAGGCTAGGATTCAAGTTAGTCGGGGGTTCCTTTTTATTATTTTTCATAGAAGCTTCCCTTTTTAGTTTTTTTTAGAAAGCTTTCTTCTCTGTTTTGGAGCTTGAGTGATCTTGAATTCCTTAGTTTAATTGCTTTCAATTTCAATTACACTTGTCTTGTCTTGGATCTTGGGCTGAAGAATTGAAGAAATTCTGTTTCAATCTCACCTTGGATCTTGTTTATTTTTCACTGCTATTGAATTTCCATTTCGGTTACTTGCTTCTCATCTACTCTCTTTGCAATTTACAATTCCCTTGCTACTGTTCTTGTTGGATCTAGGAAGGCATTGAGATCTAGACTTGGTTTTCTAGTCTCTGGGTCCTGAGATCTCATTTTACCATTTCAATTTTCTGTTCTTGCTTTATTTGTTTATTTTGCTTGTCTGTTAGAATTTAATTAAATCCCACGTCCCATTTACTCTTCTGTTTGATGCAATTTACTTTCTCTTTGTTTAATTCCTGCAAATCCAAGTCCCAATCCCCTTTACATTTTAAGCCATTTACATTTCTTGTCATTTAAGATTCTTGCAATTTACATTTCTTGCTCTTTAAGCTTCTGCCATTTAATTTCTTGTTCTTTAAGATTCAGCAATTTATTTCTTGTTCTTTACTTTCAATGCAATTTAAATCCTGCAAATCACCAATCAATCAACCAAATCTTGATTCGCTTGACTAAATCAACCACTAAACTAAAATTGCTCAATCCTTCAATCCCTGTGGGATCGACCTCACTCCCGTGAGTTTTTATTACTTGATGCGACCCGGTGCACTTGCCGGTTAGATTGGTGTTGTTTTGGGAGAGATTCTTGTCTCCACCAAAATAAACCCATCAGATATTCCTAGACTTTATTTTATTTTTCTAATTTAAATAAAAAAATTTATCTTATAATTTAAAAATTTAAAAATAAAAAATTTACTTTTTTAAAATTTTAAATTTTCTAAAAATAATTTTTATTTTTTTATTGACATGATAATGCTACACCCGACAGTTGACTTTTTTTCTGCAGTTGTTCACAAATTAAGAATAAATTAATTTAAAAAATTTAAAATTTTTTATTTTTATTTTTTGGATATTTATGGAATTTTTTATTTTTCTACTATTAGAAAAAAGTTATTTTTCAAGTTTAAAAATTAAAAAAATAATAAATTTACAGATCTGTTGTTTACTAGATATTGCTGGACTTTATTTTATTTTTCTAATTTAAATAAAAAATTTAACCTTATAATTTAAAAATTTAAAAATTTAAAAATAAGAAGTTTAGTTTTTTAAAATTTTAAATTTTTCAAAAAATATTTTTTTAATTTTTTGTTCACCGGATAATGCTACACTTGGATAGTTAACTCTTTTTTTTTTGCTACATTTATTCACAAATTAAGAATAAATTAATTTTAAAAATTTAAAAACTTTCAATTTTTCATTTTTTGGATATTGTTGGAATTTTTGTTTTTCTACTATTAAAAAATTATTTTTTTAGTTTAAAATTAAAAAAAATTAACTTTACAGATCTGTTGTTTACTAGATATTCCTGGACTATTTTTATTTTCTAATTTAAATAAAAAAACTTAATCTTATAATTTAAAAATTTAAAAATAGAAAAATATTTTTTAAAAATTTTAAATTTTTCTAAAAATATTTTTTTATTCACCGGATAATGGTACACCCGGACAGTTGACTTTTTTTTGCTGCACTTGTTCACAAATTAAGAATAAATTAATTTAAAAAATTTAACAATTTTAAAGTTTTTTTATTTTTGGGATATTGTTGGAATTTTTTATTTTTCTACTATTCGAAAAAATATATTTTTTGTTTAAAAATTAAAAAAATAATAAATTTACAAATCTGTTGTTTACTAGATATTCCAGGACTTTTTTTATTATTCTAATTTAAATAAAAATTTAATCTTATAATTTAAAAATCGAAAAAAAATTTACTTTTTTAAAATTTTAAATTTTTCTAAAAATATTTTTATTTGTCTAATTTAAAAAAATTAATCTTATAATTTAAAAATTTAAAAATGAAAAATTTAGATTTTCAAAATTTTAAATTTTCTAAAAATATTTTTTATTTTTTTATACACGGGTAATGCTACACATGGACAGTCGACTTTTTTGCTACACTTGTTCAAAAATTAAGAATAAATTAATTTAAAAAATTTAGATATTTTCAATTTTTTATTTTTTGGATATTTTTGAAATTTTTTATTTTTTTATTAGTAGAAAAAAATTATTTTTTTAGTTTCAAAATTAAAAAAATAATAAATTTACAGATTTGTTGTTTACAAGATATTCCTAGACTTTATTTAATTTTTCTAATTTAAGTAAAAAAAATTTATCTTATAATTTAAAAATTTAAAAATAAAAAATTTACTTTTTCAAAATTTTAAATTTTTCTAAAAATAATTTTTTTATGTTTTTATTGACATGATAATGCTACACCCGGACAGTTGACTTTTTTTCCGCAGTTGTTCACAAATTAAGAATAAATTAATTTAAAAAATCTAAAAATTTTCAATTTTTTATTTTTTTGGATATTGTTGGAATTTTTTATTTTTCTACTATTAGAAAAAAATTATTTTTCAAGATTAAAAATTAAAAAAAATAAATTTACAGATCTGTTGTTTACTAGATATTGCTGGACTTTATTTTATTTTTCTAATTTAAATAAAAGAATTTAACCTTATAATTTAAAAATTTAAAAATTTAAAAATAAGAAGTTAGTTTTTTAAAATTTTAAATTTTACAAAAAATATTTTTTTAATTTTTTACTCACCGGATAATGCTACACTTGGATAGTTAACTTTTTTTTGCCACACTTATTCACAAATTAAGAATAAATTAATTTTTAAAATTTAAAAACTTTCAAATTTTTATTTTTTGGATATTGTTGGAATTTTTTGTTTTTCTACAATTAAAAAAATTATTTTTTTTAGTTTAAAAATTAAAAAATAAATAAATTTACAGATCTGTTATTTACTAGATATTCCTAGACTTTTTTTATTTTTTAATTTTAAAAAAAATTTAATCTCATAATTTAAAAATTTAAAAATAGAAATTATTTTTTAAAAATTTTAAATTTTTCTAAAAATTTTTTTATTCTCCGGATAATGGTACACCCGGACAGTTGACTTTTTTTGCTGCACTTGTTCACAAATTAAGAATAAATTAATCTAAAAAATTTAACAATTTTAAAGTTTTTTTTATTTTTTGGATATTGTTGGAATTTTTTATTTTTCTACTAATCGAAAAAAATTATTTTTTGTTTAAAAATTAAAAAAATAATAAATTTACAAATCTGTTGTTTACTAGATATTCCTGGACTTTTTTTATTATTCTAATTTAAATAAAAAATTTAATCTTATAATTTAAAAATAAAAAAAATTTACTTTTTTAAAATTTTAAATTTTTCTAAAAATATTTTTATTTGTCTAATTTAAAAAAAATTAATCTTATAATTTAAAAATTTAAAAATAAAAATTTAGATGTTTAAAATTTTAAATTTTTCTAAAAATAATTTTTTTATTTTTTTATACACTGGTAATGCTACACATGGACAGTCGACTTTTTTTGCTACACTTGTTCAAAAATTTAGAATAAATTAATTAAAAAAATTTAGCAATTTTCAATTTTTTATTTTTTGGATATTTTTGAAATTTTTATTTTTTTATTAGTAGAAAAAAATTATATTTTTAGTTTCAAAATTAAAAAATAATAAATTTACAGATTTGTTGTTTACAAGATATTCCTAGACTTTATTTTATTTTTCTAATTTAAATAAAAAAATTTATCTTATAATTAAAAATTTAAAATAAAAAATTTACTTTTTTAAAATTTTAAATTTTTTCTAAATATAATTTTTTATTTTTTTATTGACATGATAATGCTACACCCGGACAGTTGACTTTTTTCCTGCAGTTGTTCACAAATTAAGAATAAATTAATTTAAAAAATTTAAAAATTTTCAATTTTTTATTTTTTGATATGTTGGAATTTTTTATTTTTCTACTATTAGAAAAAAATTATTTTTCAAGATTAAAAATTAAAAAAATAATAAATTTACAGATCTGTTGTTTACTAAATATTGCTGGACTTTATTTTATTTTCTAATTTAAATAAAAAAATTGAACCTTATAATTTAAATATTTAAAAATTTAAAAATAAGAAGTTTAGTTTTTTAAAATTTTAAATTTTTCAAAAATATTTTTTTAATTTTTATTCACCGGATAATGCTATACTTGAATAGTTAACTTTTTTTATGCCACACTTATTCACAAATTAAGAATAAATTAATTTTAAAAATTTAAAAACTTTCAAATTTTTATTTTTTGGATATTGTTGGAATTTTTTGTTTTTCTACAATTAAAAAATTATTTTTTTTAGTTTAAAATTAAAAAAATAAATAAATTTACAGATCTATTTTTTACTAGATATTCCTGGACTTTTTTTATTTTTTAATTTTAAAAAAAATTTAATCTCATAATTTAAAAATTTAAAAATAAAAAATTATTTTTTAAAAATTTTAAATTTTTCTAAAAATATTTTTTTATTCACCGGATAATGGTACACCCGGACAGTTGACTTTTTTTTGCTGCACTTGTTCACAAATTAAGAATAAATTAATCTAAAAAATTTAACAATTTTAAAGTTTTTTTTTATTTTTTGGATATTGTTGGAATTTTTTATTTTTCTACTAATCGAAAAAAATTATTTTTTGTTTAAAAATTAAAAAATAATAAATTTACAAATCTGTTGTTTACTAGATATTCCTGGACTTTTTTTATTATTCTAATTTAAATAAAAATTTAATCTTATAATTATAATTTAAAATAAAAAAAATTTACTTTTTTAAAATTTTAAATTTTTCTAAAAATATTTTTATTTGTCTAATTTAAAAAAAATTAATCTTATAATTTAAAAATTTATAAATAAAAATTTAGATTTTTAAAATTTTAAATTTTTCTAAAAATAATTTTTTTATTTTTTTATACACTGGTAATGCTACACATGGACAGTCGACTTTTTTTGCTACACTTGTTCAAAAATTTAGAATAAATTAATTAAAAAAATTTAGCAATTTTCAATTTTTATTTTTTGGATATTTTTGAAATTTTTTATTTTTTTATTAGTAGAAAAAAATTATATTTTTAGTTTCAAAATTAAAAAAATAATAAATTTACAGATTTGTTGTTTACAAGATATTCCTAGACTTTATTTTATTTTTCTAATTTAAATAAAAAAATTTATCTTATAATTAAAAATTTAAAAATAAAAAATTTACTTTTTTAAAATTTTAAATTTTTTCTAAATATAATTTTTTATTTTTTTATTGACATGATAATGCTACACCCGGACAATTGACTTTTTTCCTGCAGTTGTTCACAAATTAAGAATAAATTAATTTAAAAAATTTAAAAATTTTCAATTTTTTATTTTTTTGATATTGTTGGAATTTTTTATTTTTCTACTATTAGAAAAAATTATTTTTCAAGATTAAAAATTAAAAAAATAATAAATTTACAGATCTGTTGTTTACTAAATATTGCTGGACTTTATTTTATTTTTCTAATTTAAATAAAAAAAATGAACCTTATAATTTAAATATTTAAAAATTTAAAAATAAGAAGTTTAGTTTTTTAAAATTTTAAATTTTTCAAAAAATATTTTTTTAATTTTTTATTCACCGGATAATGCTATACTTGAATAGTTAACTTTTTTTATGCCACACTTATTCACAAATTAAGAATAAATTAATTTTAAAATTTAAAAACTTTCAAATTTTTATTTTTTGGATATTGTTGGAATTTTTTGTTTTTCTACAATTAAAAAAATTATTTTTTTTAGTTTAAAAATTAAAAAAATAAATAAATTTACAGATCTATTTTTTACTAGATATTCCTGGACTTTTTTTATTTTTTAATTTTAAAAAAATTTAATCTCATAATTTAAAAATTTAAAAATAAAAAATTATTTTTTAAAAATTTTAAATTTTTCTAAAAATATTTTTTATTCACCGGATAATGGTACACCCGGACAGTTGACTTTTTTTTGCTGCACTTGTTCACAAATTAAGAATAAATTAATCTAAAAATTTAACAATTTTAAAGTTTTTTTATTTTTGGATATTGTTGGAATTTTTTATTTTTCTACTAATCGAAAAAAATTATTTTTTGTTTAAAAATTAAAAAATAATAAATTTACAAATCTGTTGTTTACTAGATATTCCTGGACTTTTTTTATTATTCTAATTTAAATAAAAATTTAATCTTATAATTAAAAAAAATTTACTTTTTTAAAATTTTAAATTTTTCTAAAAATATTTTTATTTGTCTAATTAAAAAAATAATCTTATAATTTAAAAATTTATAAATAAAAATTTAGATTTTTAAAATTTTAAATTTTTCTAAAAATAATTTTTTTATTTTTTTATACACTGGTAATGCTACACATGGACAGTCGACTTTTTTTGCTACACTTGTTCAAAAATTTAGAATAAATTAATTAAAAAAATTTAGCAATTTTCAATTTTTTATTTTTTGGATATTTTGAAATTTTTTATTTTTTTATTAGTAGAAAAAATTATTTTTTTAGTTTCAAAGTAAAAAAATAATAAATTTACAGATTTGTTGTTTACAAGATATTCCTAGACTTTATTTTATTTTTCTAATTTAAATAAAAAAATTTATCTTATAATTAAAAATTTAAAAATAAAAAATTTACTTTTTTAAAATTTTAAATTTTTTCTAAAAATAATTTTTATTTTTTTATTGACATGATAATGCTACACCTGGACAGTTGACTTTTTTTTGCTGCACTTGTTCAGAAATTAAGAATAAATTAATCTAAAAAATTTAACAATTTTAAAGTTTTTTTATTTTTGGATATTGTTGGAATTTTTATTTTTCTACTAATCGAAAAAAAATTATTTTTTGTTTAAAAATTAAAAAAATAATAAATTTACAAATCTGTTGTTTACTAGATATTCCTGGACTTTTTTTATTATTCCAATTTAAATAAAAAATTTAATCTTATAATTTAAAAATAAAAAAATTTACTTTTTTAAAATTTTAAATTTTTCTAAAAATATTTTTATTTGTCTAATTAAAAAAAATTAATCTTATAATTTAAAAATTTAAAAATAAAAATTTAGATTTTTAAAATTTTAAATTTTTCTAAAAATAATTTTTTTATTTTTTTATACACTGGTAATGCTACACATGGACAGTCGACTTTTTTGCTACACTTGTTCAAAAATTTAGAATAAATTAATTAAAAAATTTAGCAATTTTCAATTTTTTATTTTTTGGATATTTTTGAAATTTTTTATTTTTTTATTAGTAGAAAAAAATTATATTTTTAGTTTCAAAATTAAAAAAATAATAAATTTACAGATTTGTTGTTTACAAGATATTCCTAGACTTTATTTTATTTTTCTAATTTAAATAAAGAAATTTATCTTATAATTAAAAATTTAAAAATAAAAAATTTACTTTTTTAAAATTTTAAATTTTTTCTAAAAATAATTTTTTATTTTTTTATTGACATGATAATGCTACACCCGGACAGTTGACTTTTTTTCTGCAGTTGTTCACAAATTAAGAATAAATTAATTTAAAAAATTTAAAAAATTTCAATTTTTTATTTTTTGGATATTGTTGGAATTTTTTATTTTTCTACTATTAGAAAAAAATTATTTTTCAAGATTAAAAATTAAAAAAATAATAAATTTACAGATCTGTTGTTTACTAGATATTGCTAGACTTTATTTTATTTTTCTAATTTAAAAAAATTGAACCTTATAATTTAAAAATTTAAAAATTTAAAAATAAGAAGTTTAGTTTTTTAAAATTTTAAATTTTTCAAAAAATATTTTTTTAATTTTTTATTCACCGGATAATGCTATACTTGAATAGTTAACTTTTTTTATGCCACACTTATTCACCAAGTTGGCAACGTGCTAGTGTGTGTTCAGCAGAGTTGGCAGCTTGACCTCCCCCTCTTCAAGGATGAATAACTTGAACCATAGAGATCCAATTGACATGCTTCCAGTTGTGTTGGAAAGCTGACATCCAGAGCTTTCCAACGATATATAATAGTCCATAATGTGGCATGAAATAGAAGCTCAAATCAGAGGAAACTTTAAGCCCCAAAAACAAGGAAATGAAGCTAACTTGAGATGCATTGCACGTTGCCAACTTGAGAACCAAGTTGGCAACGCCAGGAAGCTACCAGGGGAGATGTTGGCGCGTTTTCTCTGGCGTGTTTGGCAACAACGTGGGCAACAACACCCAAGCAAGGAGGAAGAAGGCATCCCGGCGTTGTTGCTGGCGTGTTTGCCAGCAACGTGGGCAACAACGCCCAGGCAGCTTGATGTTGCTCTCTTCAAAGGCTTGTATCTTGAGCTAGAGAACTTTAAATGAGGTGATTCTAGTGGCATTGGAGAGTAGAAATAAAGAGCTTTCCAAGCATATATGGCACTACATGGTGGACACTAAATTTGATGGAGGAAACTTACCCCGAAAGTACATAGATGAACATGGTATCAACCTGTAGTAAGGCCAGCTGACCTCTTCACCTTCCATGGAGTATATCTTGAGCTTTAGAGCTTCAAATGGTGCACTCTCAACGGCATTGAAAAGTAGACATCAAGAGCTTTCCAACCATATATCATAGTATGGGATTGGAGTTCATTTGAAGGTTCAAAAGCCAGCTTCATTTAGAGCCTCAGACACTGAAAGCGTTGTCACTGGCGTGTTCACCAAGTTGCCAACGCCCAACCAAGTTGCCAACGCCCAACCAAGGCTGCCTGACCATACCTTCTTCAAAGGAGCATAACCTGAGCTATAGAGATCCAATTTAGGTGCTTTCAGTTGCGTTGGAAAGCTGACATTCAGAGCTTTCCAACCATGTATAATAGTCTATAGTAAAGCACAAAATTGAAGCTCAAACCAGAGGCAACTTTGGGCATCAAAACTGAGTCAAAGCCCAAGCTTGGTGCCCAGGAAATTAAATAGCACGTTGCCAACGTGCTGTGAACTGGCGTGTTTGCCAGTAACGCCTAGTTGGGCCAGAATTGATGGAAACTTGCTCTGTTCTTTGCTTTCTTCAAAAGGGGAATACTTCCTCCATTGGACCAAGAATTCAACAAGGGAAAAGCCCACATTGCTAATCCAATTGAAGACCTCCAAATGAGTTTTAGGAGTAGTATAAATAGAGTAGAGTTTTGTACTTGAAAAGGGGACACTCAGGCTCTCTCTCTCTCGGGAGGGGCTTGGAGGCTCTGAAACTTTTCACACTTAGATTTTTATTTTTACACTTTTTAGTTTTTTTATTTTTTAGAAACTTTTAGATAGATTTTGTAAAAGTTACTTTCGGAAGCAATTTGAAATTTCAGTTTTCTAAGAACTTCTTCTTCTTCATTCTTCATTTTCTTTACTACTCACTTTTTAATGTTTACTTTTGCAATTGTTGTTGAATTTAGAGGAGGAGGAGCTCTGTTTATTTGAATGGATTGACAACAAATAGTTTCCTTCTCAATTCAAGTGGCTTATCTAAGAGGAAACTCTTGTGCTTCACAGATTCAATTACATTCGAGAGAAGGATTGAATCTATATGAATTGTGTGGTGAACTTGAGAAAGAATCCATACAATTCAGTTTGGAGTTCTCCTTTCACAATTTCTTTGATTAATACACTTTGGGTTGGTATGTGAGATGTAACCTCCCTTAGTTGAGATCCTGGAAGTTGTGTGGCTTTGGATTAGAAATTGAACTTCACCTCTTCTCATGACCAATTAGATCACGAGAGTGGCAATTGATTGTGTTGAAAGAAATTGAATTGCCAAGAGATTGGGATTTAATTATTCACAATCCGCCATGGATCTATACCCATGATTTGAGAAGGAGATGAGCAAAGTCAATTCATGACAATTTACATCTCTGATCCCTAATGATCTCTCCATCATTAATTCTCATCTCTTTTGTTCTTTAGTTATTTTGATTACCCATCACCCAACTCCCTTCTACATCCTTGCAATTTATCATTCTGTTATTTAATTTCTGCACTTTAAATTTCTGCAATCTTTACTTTCTTACAATTTATTTTCCATGTCATTTAAATTTCTTGCACTTATGTTCAAAAATCACAATTCTCATGAAATCAAAACCATGTCTGCTTGACTAAATTTACCATTTAACTAAAGTTGCTTAATCTACCAATCTCCGTGGGATCGACCTCACTCTTAGTGAGTTTTATTACTTGATGCGACCCGGTATACTTGCTGGTTGAATACGTGAAATCTAATTTTTACGTATCAAGTTTTTGGCGCCGTTGCCGGGGATTGGAAAAGATTGACAATGATTAAGTAAATGGTAGTTTAGATTAAGTATTTTTTGTTTTTGCTGAACCCACTAACTGTTTGACACTTTGTTTCACTAACTTCAATTCCACTCTAGTTATAGAGTGTCTCACTTGTGATTTTGGTTTTTGTTTGTGTATGTCAGGAGCTAGTAGACTTAATCCTGAAGACGAGAGGACTAGATTACTCATCAGGAGGATCACTCAACATGATGAAGACTGCAGAAGAGGCTCAAGACCTCATTGAGATTGTGGCAAACAATCAGTACTATTACTCATCAGAGAGGCAACATAACCCAGCCCCAAAGAAAGGCGTGATGGAGCTTGAAGGTGTTGACGCTATCTTGGCACAAAATAAGTTAATGCACCAACAGATCCAGCAACAAATGGAAATGATAACAAAGAGAATGGATGGCCTCCAACTAGCATCAGTGAACACAACAAATCAATCATCACTTGAATGGGGCCAAGGTGAAGGGACCACTGTTGAACAGCCAAAAGAACAAGTTCAGTACATGCAAAATACTTCAAACTCTCAGGATGAATTTCATGGTGATACGTACAACCCATCGTGGAAAAATCATCCTAACCTAAAGTGGGGTGAAAACCATTGGCAAAAGAACAATAACCACAACCACACCCGTAACACAAACAACCAAAATCACCATGCCACCAACACTAACCAATATAGAAAAACACAAAATACATATCAACCACCTCATAATAATTCACAAACTCACCAAAACAACTTTCCTGCACCAACATCCAACTCACAAAATTACCACACTAATCCTCCCAATAACTTCCAGCAACAACATTCAGCCCCCATCATACCCCCTATTGACCATCATGAGACCAGAATCGCCAGTCTTGAAGCCACCTTGCAAGCACTCAATCAAACCACGCAAGCACTTGCTCAAAGCACTCAAACCTTAATCAAGGGACAAAAGGAACATGAGGCCACCATAAAGAATATTGAGCGACAAGTAGGGCAATTAGCCAAACAAGCTGAACGGCCAACCAATGTTCTTCCAAGTGATACGATACCCAACCCAAGAGACACAGAAAAAGCCATAAAATGGGAGGAGTGTAAAGCAATCACCCTGAGAAGTGGGAAGAAAGTGGAGACAGAAGCCATTACTCAGGAAGAGCACATCAAAGAAGGCTTAAAAGAAGAGGTGAAGGAACAAAAGCAGGAGCAAGAAACCTATACACAAAGTGATAAATTAGCTAAGAAGGAGGCAGTGAAAGCATACCAACCAATGCTCCCATACCCTCAAAGGTTTAAAGGAGAGAACAAAGAGAAGCAATATTCCAAATTCTTGGAAATATTCAAGACACTACACATCAACATCCCCTTCATTGAAGCACTTGAACAGATGCCCCTATATGCTAAGTTCATGAAGGAATTGTTGACAAAGAAAAGATCCTTGAAAGAGGGACAAATGGTTGTGATGACCAGGGAGTGTAGTGCCATCATCCAGAAAAAGTTGCCAAAGAAGATGAAAGACCCAGGGAGCTTTCACATCCCCTGCACAATAGGCAACATGATGATGGAGAGAGCATTTTGTGACCTTGGTGCAAGCATAAATCTGATGCCTCTATCTTTGATGAGGAAGCTTCAGATTCATGAATTGAAACCTACAAAGATAGCCCTTCAAATGGCGGATAAATCTATTCAGCAAGCACTCGGGGTTGTAGAGAATGTATTAGTAAAGGTGGACAAATTTTTCCTCCCAGTTGACTTTGTCATCCTAGACATAGAGGAAGATGACAACACTCCCATTATTCTAGGGAGGCCCTTTTTAGCTACTGCCAGGGCATTGATAGATGTCGAAAAAGGAGAATTAATGCTAAGGGTGCATGATGAGTATATAGTGTTCCATGTCTTCAAGAATTTGCAAGACTCCACCCAAGAGGAAGAGTGTATGAAGATTGATTCTATAGATCCAAACTTGAAAGAGGCACCTGATGAGGCACTTCCAAGCTCAAGCTGGAAAGAAAATGAAGAGGTGGAGGTGCTGCAACAAGCTCAAAGAATAGAGGAGAAGCTGCAATCAAAGCTAGCATTTAAGATTCATAGCAAGGACCGTCCAAAAATTGAGACCCCAAAACCTGAACTATCTCCTGGAAAAGAAGAGAGTCCCAAGAAGAAAATGCCAAGAGGATGGAGAAACAAGAAAATCTCCACTGAAGACTTCTCGCCAGGGGATAAAGTGATGCTAACTTACCAACCAATAGAGACATCTCCACACTTTTCTGGATACTACACAGTGAACAAAATCCTCTCACTTGAACATGTGGAAATCATCAAGAATGATACTGGAAGGAAGCTCACGGTGAGAGGGGAAGGATTAAGGCACTATGATCATCATCCGCCCTAAAGAGGGACAACCGTCAAGCTAATGACGATAAAAAAGCGCTTGTTGGGAGGCAACCCAACCAAAGGTAGTTTTCTTTTCTTAGTTAATTCAATAAAAGAGTTAAGTATATTTATCTGCATTGCAAGGAGCTAAGTTTGGTGTTACACACCAACAGAATTCAAAGGTGAATGTGAGGTGCTAAGTTTGGTGTTCCACCAAAAAGTTTCATTAAAGACACATTTTAACCCTTTGCATGATTAGTCACTAGCTCCAAACAATCAGAAAAACTACTTAACAATTGCTACTTTTAATTTAGATTTTATTTCCTTAATAGAAGCACTCGATGTTTCTTGCATGTATTCATTCCGTTGCATATAAAAGTAAGCAAGGAACTAAGTTTGGTGTCCCCACACCAACTCATGTCTAGAAGATCACAAGCATACATGCATGCTAACCATCTCTCAAGTGCTTGGGGACAAGAAACTTTCAAAGTTCATTGTAGGTGATCACTTCAATCTTGAAAAGGATCAAGCATCATCAACCAAAGAGACAAAGAGGGATATAAAGACCAACAATGATGATGATAAGGAGTAAAGCAAATAAAATCCAAAAGGTTGTATTGTTGAGTGATTGTCTTGTATTCAAACTACTATGATTGAAAGTGATATTGTACCCCTGTTTGTCTGCTTAGTATAACTTCTTTGTAGTTCAATAAATAAGATGTTTGATATATCATAACACCATACTCTTGAAATTGCTTGCACTCAATACCTATGAAAATACAAACAGAGAACATTTCTTTGAAAAGAATGATTGAGGAGTCAAAAATCTATTTTGAGGCAAGCAAAAGATTAAGAGAAGTGGTGGTTCTAGTTGTATGATTGTGTATTGAGGTTGCATGTTTGTGAAAACTTGCATGGGAGCTCATAGGCAGGAAATAGAGTTCAAAGAAGTATTATGGAGATTCTCAAACACTTATTGATCCAAGAAGCAGCAACAAAAGAAAGCAAAAGAAACAAAACAAAAAAACAAAAGAACATGGCAAAAGGCTCTGAGTATCAATTACTAGGAAGAAAAAGAAGGACATGAGAACTCAAAGAGTTACTATCCTAGTTAAATGCTTGTGGTAGAATTGTGTCAAAGAGAGAGGCTTGAGCAAGTAAATCCTAAGGGGTGTTTCAACACCTAATACCTTAAAACCAACTGGTTTGGGAGTATTGATTGAAAGCTTATCTAAAGAGCCGCTTTGAGATATGACACTTAGAGTCAAGGCCAAGACACATAAACTATAAGCTGTTTCAAGGTGATTATCTATAAAGAGATTTCCATGATATCATTTGAATGAAAGTCCTAAGATCTAAGACTTCCAAAATGTAAGGACTGATAAGCACTGGGACCCTTGCATGAACACATAATTCAGAGTTCACCCCACTATCACTTAATCACTTCACTCACCAAGGTATTACAAGCTATTCCTCAACTCATTCCAATCAAAAGAAATCTTTGTGCATAGTTCTTTTGTTGCTTGAGGACAAGCAAGGTTTAAGTTTGGTGTTGTGATGCATTCGCATATTTGCCATTTTTAATAGTTAGTTTAGTTAATTTTAGCTTAGCTTCATTCATTTTCTTTGAAATAAATAGACAAATTTGTGAACTTTTCCTCCATGCATTCATAAACCAAGAACTAAGTGAAATTTGACATAATCTATGCAAATGATTCAAGAAGTTTATATGCAAGTTAAGGTGAATGATTTCCTTGAAAATTATTGCATAAGATGGCAAAACTTTGAGGAAAGTTCTTTGGTTTATGTTAGGTGATGAAGCAAGAAGACAATGGAGTAAGAAAATATTAGAAAGGAAGAATAAGCAAGTTGGCAACTTGGAAACCAAGTTGCCAATGCCTATTTGGTGCTGCCAGGGAAGAACAGTACGTTGGCAACTTGGAAATCAAGTTGGCAACTTGCTAGTGTGTGTCCAGCAGAGTTGGCAGCTTGACCTCTCCCTCTTCAAGGATGAATATCTTGAACCACAAGGATCCAATTGGCATGATTCCAATTGCGTTGAGAAGCTGACATCAAGAGCTTTCCAACGATATATAATAGTCCATAATGTGGCAAGAAATGGAAGCTCAAAACAGAGGGAAACTTAAGCCCCAAGAGCAAGGAAATGGAGCATTGTAAGTTGCCAACTTGAGGACCAAGTTGGCAACGCCAGGAAGCCACCAGGGGAGATGTTGGCACGTTGTTGCTGGCGTGTTTGCCAACAATGTGGGCAACAACACCCAGGCAGCTTGATGTTGCTCTCTTCAAGAACGTGTATCTTGAGCTAGAAAACTCCAAATGAGGTGAAATCAGTGGCATTGGAAAGTAGACATCAAGAGCTTTCCAACCATATATCATAGTATGGAATTGGAGTTCATTTGAAGGTTCAAGAGTTAGCTTCATTTAGAGCCTCAGACACTGAAAGCGTTGTCACTGACGTTATTGCCAGTAACTTGGGCAACAACGCCCAGCCCAGACAGCCTGACCTTCCTCTCTTCAATGACTTATATCTTGAGCTAGAGAACTCCAAATGAGATGATTCCAATTTCATTGGAAAATAGACATCAAGAGCTTTCCATCCATATATCATAGCATGGGATTGGAATTCATTTGAAGATTCAAGAGCCAGCTACATTTAGAGCCTCAGAAACACTGGGCGTTGTTGCTGGCGTGTTTGCCAACAACTTGGGCAACAACGCCAGACAGCCTGACCATACCCTCTTCAAAGGAGCATAACTTGAGCTATAGAGATCCAATTGAGGTGCTTCCAGTTGCATTGGAAAGCTGACATTCAGAGCTTTCCAACCATGTATAATTGTCTATAGTGAAGCATGAAATTGAAGCTCGAGCAAGAGGCAACTTTAAGCATCAAAACTGAATTCAGAGAAGGCCAAAACACTTAGCAACAATTTGGGCTGGGAACGCCCAAGCCCAGGAAATTCCATGCACGTTGCCAACGTGCATAAAGCTGGCGTTGTTGGCAACAACGCCCATTTTGGGCCAGAATCTATGAAGAGATGGCTCTTGTTCTCTACACCCTTTTCAAAGGCAACTTCTTCCTTCATTGGACCAGGAACTCAACAATGGAAAAAGCCCACATTGCCAACCACTTGAGGACCTCCAAATGAGTCTTAGGAGTAGTATAAATAGAATTAAACTTTGTACTTGGGGGACCCTTCTTCCACTTTTTAGAGACTTTTACTTTTACTTTGACATTGTGATTATTCTTCACTTTCGGGAGGATACCCGAAAGCTATTTTGTCTCTCTTGCAACTTTCAAATTTCAGTTTAAAGAACTTCTTCTTCTTCATTCTTCATTTCTTCTCCATTTTAATTTTAATGTTTATCTTTGCAATTGTTGTTGAATTTAGAGCTATGATTCACTAAACCCCACCTTCATTAGGGGGAGGAGCTCTGTTTATTTGAATGGGTTGACAACAACTCTTCTCTTTCTCAATTCAAGTGGTTCATCCAAGAGGAAACTCTTGTTCTTCACAGATTCAATTACATTCGAGAGAAGGATTGAATCTATATGAATTGTATGGTGAACTTGAGAAAGAATCCATAGAATTCAGTTTAGAGTTATCCTTTCATGATTTCCTTGATCAATACACTTTGGGTTGGTATGTGAGATGTAACCTCCCTTGGTTGAGATCCTGGAAGTTGTGTGGCTTTGGATTAGAAATTGAGCTTCACCTCTTCTCATGACCAATTAGATCACGAGAGTGGCAATTGATTATGTTGAGAGAAATTGGATTGCCAAGAGATTGGGATCCAATTATTCACAATCTGCCATGGATCTATACCTATGATTGAGAAGGAGATGAGCAAAGTCAATTCATGACAATTTACATCTCTGATCCCTAATGATCTCTCCATCATTAATTCTCATCTCTTTTGTTCTTTAGTTATTTTGATTACCCATCACCCAACTCCCTTCTACATCCTTGCAATTTATCATTCCGTCACTTACACTCTGTTTTCTATTCCTTGCAATTTACTTTTCTGCTCTTTAAAATTCTGCACTCTTTAATTTCTTGCAATTTACTTTCATGTCATTTAAGTTTCTTGCACTTTAATTTTCAGCTATTTACTTTCATTTTCTTCCTTTATTATAGTCCTTTACATTCCTTGTCATTTAATTTTCTGTTAGTACATTCAAAAAAAATCAATTCTCATGAATTCAAAAACCATGTTTGCTTGACTAAATATACCATTTAACTAAAGTTGCTTAATCTACCAATCTCCGTGGGATCGACCTCACTCTTAGTGAGTTTTATTACTTGATACGACCCGGTATACTTGCCGGTTGTATACGTGAAATCAAATTTTCACGTATCAAGTTTTTGGCGCCGTTGCCGGGGATTGGAAAAGATTGACAATGATTAAGTGAATGGTAGTTTAGATTAAGCCTTTTCTTTGTTTTTGCTTTGTACAGTTCTTTTAATTTTTTTGTTTTCTTTTTGACACTAAGGTGTTTGTGTTATTGCCTCACTAAGAAATCCTCATCTGAGACATGCATTTCAATTGCTTTGGTGATTGTGTTTTACAAAACTTAAATGGAGTTTATCTCATCTTTTGATCAAACAAACTTTCTGGGATATCATCCACCACCACTAATTTCTAATGGTGGCTGGGAATATCACCAAGAATTTGCAAATCCTGAGCACTCCAATCCATGGAGATATGCTTCAGAACCACAAGATGAGCCAGAGAATCATATGGGATACCAACCACCACCACAAAATGATTCATATCATTATCCTCATGGTGGATGGGAATATCAACAAGAAATGATGGATCATGAGCAATCAACCCAAATGGGATATGCCCCAAGGTCACATAATGATCAAGCAAGTTACATGGGGTATTTTCCACCACCACAAAATGATTCACGTGACCATACTAATTGTGGTTGGGAAAATCAAGACCAAAGAATGATGGAGTTTGAGCAATCAAACCAAATGGGATACTTCCCAAGAACACAAAATGATTCATACTCCTATGAATGGGACAACTATCCAAATTGTGATTGGGAAGGACAAAACCAAGGAGAATTCAATGTTTCTTATCCCATTCATCAAGAGCCAGCACCTCTTAATTATCCAACCTCACCTCCAAATTTTTCATATCAAAATTCTTCACCACTTGAGTTTGCCTCAACACAGAATTCTTTTCAAAATCCATACAATTCAATTCATCAACCACAAAATACATTTGATTACTCACATAATTCATTCCATATCCCGCAACAACACTTCACTACAACATCCATACATCCACAAAATCCACCCCAACCTTCTCCTCTCTTGCTACAAATAGAACAATGCCTCCAAAGTGCCCTAGAAACTCAAGAGAAAAGTAGAGAACTCATGGAAGGACAAGAAATCATCTTCAAGAAAATAGAAGGGCACTTAGAGAAAATAAGGAAACATTTAGGATTGCCAAGCATTGGGGATGAAGACCAATTTGTGAGTGAGGAAGTGGAAAACGAAGAACAAAAGATCCCTATATCAAGTAAAATTCCAATGGAGAATGAGGTGGTGAAGGTATTTGAAGATGAAACTGCACTTGAAGAGACAAAGGAACATGAAGACTCACAACTCTCACAAACTTTCCCGACCCAACAACTCTCAACAATTGAATCCATGATTGAAAGATATGAAGAGGAGATGAAGAAATCTTGGGAAGATCAACAAACCTCCTCATTGGAAGAGCTATTAAAACAAATGTTGAGTGTAAAAAAAGAAGTGGAAGAACAAGAAAGTGAGGAAGACATTCAAGAGAAGTCATACTCAAGTGAAGCAGAGAGGTACAAAAAGGAAGGGCTCATTGAACCACCATTGCAAGGAACTCTTGATGAAGACAAAACTCCAATAATCACACAGAAACCATGTCTTGACATCCAAGAAGTGAAGACAATTAACAAAAGCACCAAGAAGAGGATTGTGACCAAGATACCAAGGACAACATTCAAGAGAAGGTCAACTGCAACACATCCTTCCCCTGAACCAGCAAGAAAGCTCAATCAAGCTATGCACAAAAGGAGGCTTGCTGAGAGGAGACCAAGAAAGGGGACAACAGCTGAAACTTCTTCCCCCTTGAGGTCATTCCTCTTAACCAACTGGAAGAAGAGGAAGAAAGTGAGGAACAACATGTCAAGCTAATGACACTAAAAGAGCGCTTGTTGGGAGGCAACCCAACCTTGGGTAACGTTTTATTTCTTTGTATAGTTCATTTTTTTCTCTGTCTATTTGGTTTAAATTTCAATAAATTGGCATATGATCACATTCTAAGTTTGGTGTTGCCTTGCAACAAATTGTTTTCAATCTTTTTGGATGATTGCATCAAATCAAAAATGAAAGTGACACACCAAGATTCTAAGTTTGGTGTGCCACTTATTTTCTATGCAATTTATTCAAGCAACACTACTTGTCTGCATAATCATAATGCTTCTGCAGTTTTATTTTTCTCTTTTGATTCGACACTTTTTCACTCTACTTGCTTTAGTTATTTTTCTTTCTTTAAAATGCTTTCATTTAGTTTGCTTATTAACTGTTTTTGTTAATACATTACCAGACATCCTTATTCATGACAGATTCTTCACTTGGTGATTGTATTTAACATATAACAGTTCCTTGTGTTTAGTTTTAGTTCAAATAAATTGACATATGGTTGTATTTTAAGTTTGGTGTTGCTATGCAACAAAATTTGCTTCAAATCCTTGCTGGATACTTGCATCAATTCCAAGTGAGAGTGTCACACTAAGTTTAGTGTGCCACTTATAGCTTTATGCAATGTATCATGCACACTATCTTATTTTTGCAATCACAATGTCTTTGTTTCTCTGTGCCTTGATAGTTATTCTTAATTCTGCTCGCTTCAACACATGTATCACTAACATTTCATTGTGTAAGACATTCATGATCTATCTTAGCCCCACAGCCACGGTTCTAATTGTTGCTTGAGGACAAGCAATCATTCTAAGTTTGGTGTGGAAAGTGGGAGAATTGGAGGAAAATGACAACAATAGAGAAGATGAATTACAAGGTTGTAAAGTTCTTTTTCCTCTCATTTGTTTTCAGCACTTTAAATTACATGATTGTCTTATTACCATTCTCTGTATACATGTGTAGTATGAATAGGCATAGTTTGATTTCTAAATTACAACATGCTGCTGTGACATTATGACTACCAACTTGAGTTTTGTGAATTCAAAAGCAATAAAGTATCATGATCTTAAACAAACAAGGAATTAAAGAAGAATTTAGTATGTGCATACAAGTATTGGAAAGCTAGTATGATTGATTGTTGCTCAATTGCATTAGATTTTATTTAATTGAAGTTTTTATCTAGGACATTTTGTGAAATCTTTTGAAAATCATGAAAACCTTGAAGAAACAAATGCAATTAAAGCAAGAAAAGAAAAAGGGAAAGAATGAGAAAGCTGAAGGCTCTGAGTACCAATGACAATTCCATTGTTAAGTACTTGTGGTGTTTATGTATCAGGCCAAATGCTTGAAAACAAAACACTTAGAAGTCAAGGCTAAGCTCAAGTGAAAAAGCACTCCCTCAAAGCTCAAGGTTCTGAGCATTAATGATTAGAAAGTCAAGAAAAGAAAAAAATGAGCTTAATGAAGTCCTCTAATTCAAATGCTTGTGGTGCTTATGTATCAAGTGGTAATACTTGAAAACAAAGCATTTAGAATCGTAGCTTTGTTATTAACTCATGGGAAAAACACCCAAAAGGAGAAGCTAATAAGAAAATCAAAAGCTTGTTTCAAGGAAGAATTATAAGAAAAAGATTTCATAAAGTGAGCTAGATAGAAGCATCAATCATTTATATTTCTTTTGTGATTGTAGCATGCAGAAAACTAGCTTGCCATGAACATTAACTTGCTATTCTTCTAACCTTGGATTGTCAATCTCTATTGCATGATTCTTTTCTTGTTTGAGGACAAGCAAGGTTTAAGTTTGGTGTTGTGATGCATTCGCATATTTGCCATTTTAACTAGTTAGTTTAGTTAGTTTTAGCTTAGGTTCATTCACTTTCTTTGAAATAAATGAGCAATTTTGTGAGTTTTCCTCCATGCATCCATGAACCAAGAACTAAGTGAAATTTGGCATAATTCATGCAAATAAATCAAGGAGTTTATATACAAGTTGATGTGAATGATTCCCTTGAAAATTATTGCATAAGATGGCAAAACTTTGAGGAAAGTTCTTTGGTTTATGTTAGGTGATGAAGCAAGAAGACAATGGAGCAAGAAAATATTGGAGAAAGGAAGAATAAGCAAGTTGGCAACTTGGAAACCAAGTTGCCAACGCCTATTTGGTGCTGCCAGGGAAGAACAGTACGTTGGCAACTTGGAAATCAAGTTGGCAACTTGCTAGTGTGTGTCCAGCAGAGTTGGCAGCTTGACCTCCCCCTCTTCAAGGATGAATATCTTGAACCACAAGGATCCAATTGGCATGATTCCAATTGCGTTGAGAAGCTGACATCAAGAGCTTTCCAACGATATACAATAGTCCATAATGTGGCAAGAAATGGAAGCTCAAAACAGAGGGAAACTTAAGCCCCAAGAGCAAGGAAATAGAGCATTGCAAGTTGCCAACTTGAGGACCAAGTTGGCAACGCCAGGAAGCCACCAGGGGAGATGTTGGCACGTTGTTGCTGGCGTGTTTGCCAACAACGTGGGCAACAACGCCCAGGCAGCTTGATGTTGCTCTCTTCAAGAACGTGTATCTTGAGCTAGAAAACTCCAAATGAGGTGAAATCAGTGGCATTGGAAAGTAGACATCAAGAGCTTTCCAACCATATATCATAGTATGGAATTGGAGTTCATTTGAAGGTTCAAGAGTTAGCTTCATTTAGAGCCTCAGACACTGAAAGCGTTGTCACTGGCGTTATTGCCAGTAACTTGGGCAACAACGCCCAGCCCAGACAGCCTGACCTTCCTCTCTTCAATGACTTATATCTTGAGCTAGAGAACTCCAAATGAGATGATTCCAATTTCATTGGAAAATAGACATCAAGAGCTTTCCATCCATATATCATAGCATGGGATTGGAATTCATTTGAAGATTCAAGAGCCAGCTACATTTAGAGCCTCAGAAACACTGGGCGTTGTTGCTGGCGTGTTTGCCAACAACTTGGGCAACAACGCCAGACAGCCTGACCATACCCTCTTCAAAGGAGCATAACTTGAGCTATAGAGATCCAATTGAGGTGCTTCCAGTTGCATTGGAAAGCTGACATTCAGAGCTTTCCAACCATGTATAATTGTCTATAGTGAAGCATGAAATTGAAGCTCGAGCAAGAGGCAACTTTAAGCATCAAAACTGAATTCAGAGAAGGCCAAAACACTTAGCAACAATTTGGGCTGGGAACGCCCAAGCCCAGGAAATTCCATGCACGTTGCCAACGTGCATAAAGCTGGCGTTGTTGGCAACAATGCCCATTTTGGGCCAGAATCTACGAAGAGATGGCTCTTGTTCTCTACACCCTTTTCAAAGGCAACTTCTTCCTTCATTGGACCAGGAACTCAACAATGGAAAAAGCCCACATTGCCAACCACTTGAGGACCTCCAAATGAGTCTTAGGAGTAGTATAAATTGAATTAAACTTTGTACTTGGGGGACCCTTCTTTCACTTTTTAGAGACTTTTACTTTTACTTTGACATTGTGATTATTCTTCACTTTCGGGAGGATACCCGAAAGCTATTTTGTCTCTCTTGCAACTTTCAAATTTCAGTTTAAAGAACTTCTTCTTCTTCATTCTTCATTTCTTCTCCATTTTAATTTTAATGTTTATCTTTGCAATTGTTGTTGAATTTAGAGCTATGATTCACTAAACCCCACCTTCATTAGGGGGAGGAGCTCTGTTTATTTGAATGGGTTGACAACAACTCTTCTCTTTCTCAATTCAAGTGGTTCATCCAAGAGGAAACTCTTGTTCTTCACAGATTCAATTACATTCGAGAGAAGGATTGAATCTATATGAATTGTATAGTGAACTTGAGAAAGAATCCATAGAATTCAGTTTAGAGTTATCCTTTCATGATTTCCTTGATCAATACACTTTGGGTTGGTATGTGAGATGTAACCTCCCTTGGTTGAGATCCTGGAAGTTGTGTGGCTTTGGATTAGAAATTGAGCTTCACCTCTTCTCATGACCAATTAGATCACGAGAGTGGCAATTGATTGTGTTGAGAGAAATTGGATTGCCAAGAGATTGAGATCCAATTATTCACAATCTGCCATGGATCTATACCTATGATTGAGAAGGAGATGAGCAAAGTCAATTCATGACAATTTACATCTCTGATCCCTAATGATCTCTCCATCATTAATTCTCATCTCTTTTGTTCTTTAGTTATTTTGATTACCCATCACCCAACTCCCTTCTACATCCTTGCAATTTATCATTCCGTCACTTACACTCTGTTTTCTATTCCTTGCAATTTACTTTTCTGCTCTTTAAAATTCTGCACTCTTTAATTTCTTGCAATTTACTTTCATGTCATTTAAGTTTCTTGCACTTTAATTTTCAGCTATTTACTTTCATTTTCTTCCTTTATTATAGTCCTTTACATTCCTTGTCATTTAATTTTCTGTTAGTACATTCAAAAAAAATCAATTCTCATGAATTCAAAAACCATGTTTGCTTGACTAAATATACCATTTAACTAAAGTTGCTTAATCTACCAATCTCCGTGGGATCGACCTCACTCTTAGTGAGTTTTATTACTTGATACGACCCGGTATACTTGCCGGTTGTATACGTGAAATCAAATTTTCACGTATCACTCATAATTTAAAAATTTAAAAATAAAAAATTATTTTTTAAAAATTTTAAATTTTTCTAAAAATATTTTTTTATTCACCGGATAATGGTACACCCGGACAGTTGACTTTTTTTTGCTGCACTTGTTCACAAATTAAGAATAAATTAATCTAAAAAATTTAACAATTTTAAAGTTTTTTTATTTTTTGGATATTGTTGGAATTTTTTATTTTTCTACTAATCAAAAAAAATTATTTTTTGTTTAAAAATTAAAAAAATAATAAATTTACAAATCTGTTGTTTACTAGATATTCCTGGACTTTTTTTATTATTCTAATTTAAATAAAAAATTTAATCTTATAATTAAAAAAATTTTACTTTTTTAAAATTTTAAATTTTTCTAAAAATATTTTTATTTGTCTAATTTAAAAAAAATTAATCTTATAATTTAAAAATTTATAAATAAAAATTTAGATTTTTAAAATTTTAAATTTTTCTAAAAATAATTTTTTTATTTTTTATACACTGGTAATGCTACACATGGACAGTCGACTTTTTTTGCTACACTTGTTCAAAAATTTAGAATAAATTAATTAAAAAAATTTAGCAATTTTCAATTTTTTATTTTTTGGATTTTTGAAATTTTTTATTTTTTTATTAGTAGAAAAAAATTATATTTTTAGTTTCAAAATTAAAAAAATAATAAATTTACAGATTTGTTGTTTACAAGATATTCCTAGACTTTATTTTATTTTTCAAATTTAAATAAAAAATTTATCTTATAATTAAAAATTTAAAAATAAAAATTTACTTTTTTAAAATTTTAAATTTTTTCTAAAAATAATTTTTTATTTTTTATTGACATGATAATGCTACACCCGGACAGTTGACTTTTTTTGCTGCACTTGTTCACAAATTAAGAATAAATTAGTCTAAAAAATTTAACAATTTTAAAGTTTTTTATTTTTTGGATATTGTTGGAATTTTTTATTTTTCTACTAATCGAAAAAAATTATTTTTGTTTAAAAATTAAAAAAATAATAAATTTACAAATCTGTTGTTTACTAGATATTCCTGGACTTTTTTTATTTTTCTAATTTAAATAAAAAATTTAATCTTATAATTTAAAAATAAAAAAAATTTACTTTTTTTAAATTTTAAATTTTTCTAAAAAAATTTTATTTGTCTTATTAAAAAAAAATTAATCTTATAATTTAAAAATTTAAAAATAAAAATTTAGATTTTTAAAATTTTAAATTTTTCTAAAAATAATTTTTTTATTTTTTATACACTGGTAATGCTACACATGGACAGTCGACTTTTTTGCTACACTTGTTCAAAATTTAGAATAAATTAATTAAAAAAATTTAGCAATTTTCAATTTTTTAGTTTTTGGATATTTTGAAATTTTTTATTTTTTTATTAGTAGAAAAAAATTATATTTTTAGTTTCAAAATTAAAAAAATAATAAATTTACAGATTTGTTGTTTACAAGATATTCCTAGACTTTATTTTATTTTTCTAATTTAAATAAAAAATTTATCTTATAATTAAAAATTTAAAAATAAAAAATTTACTTTTTTAAAATTTTAAATTTTTTCTAAAAATAATTTTTTATTTTTTTATTGACATGATAATGCTACACCCGGACAGTTGACTTTTTTTTGCTGCACTTGTTCACAAATTAAGAATAAATTAATCTAAAAAATTTAACAATTTTAAAGTTTTTTTATTTTTGGATATTGTTGGAATTTTTTATTTTTCTACTAATCGAAAAAAAATTATTTTTGTTTAAAAATTAAAAAAATAATAAATTTACAAATCTGTTGTTTACTAGATATTCCTGGACTTTTTTTATTATTCTAATTTAAATAAAAAATTTAATCTTATAATTTAAAAATAAAAAAATTTACTTTTTTAAAATTTTAAATTTTTCTAAAAATATTTTTATTTGTCTAATTAAAAAAATTAATCTTATAATTTAAAAATTTAAAAATAAAAATTTAGATTTTTAAAATTTTAAATTTTTCTAAAAATAATTTTTTTTTTTTTATACACTGGTAATGCTACACATGGACAGTCGACTTTTTTTGCTACACTTTTTCAAAAATTTAGAATAAATTAATTAAAAAAATTTAGCAATTTTCAATTTTTTAGTTTTTGGATATTTTGAAATTTTTTATTTTTTTATTAGTAGAAAAAAATTATATTTTTAGTTTCAAAATTAAAAAAATAATAAATTTACAGATTTGTTGTTTACAAGATATTCCTAGACTTTATTTTATTTTTCTAATTTAAATAAAAAATTTATCTTATAATTAAAAATTTAAAAATAAAAAATTTACTTTTTTAAAATTTTAAATTTTTTCTAAAAATAATTTTTTATTTTTTTATTGACATGATAATGCTACACCCGGACAGTTGACTTTTTTTCTGCAGTTGTTCACAAATTAAGAATAAATTAATTTAAAAAATTTAAAAATTTTCAATTTTTTATTTTTTGGATATTGTTGGAATTTTTTACTTTTCTACTATTAGAAAAAAATTATTTTTCAAGATTAAAAATTAAAAAATAATAAATTTACAGATCTGTTGTTTACTAGATATTGCTGGACTTTATTTATTTTTCTAATTTAAATAAAAAAATTTAACCTTATAATTTAAAAATTAAAAAATTTAAAAATAAGAAGTTTAGTTTTTTAAAATTTTAAATTTTTCAAAAAATATTTTTTTAATTTTTTATTCACCGGATAATGCTATACTTGGATAGTTAACTTTTTTTTGCCACACTTATTCACAAATTAAGAATAAATTAATTTTAAAAATTTAAAAACTTTCAAATTTTTATTTTTGGATATTGTTGGAATTTTTTGTTTTTCTACAATTAAAAAAATTATTTTTTTTAGTTTAAAAATTAAAAAATAAATAAATTTACAGATCTGTTATTTACTAGATATTCCTGGACTTTTTTATTTTTTAATTTTAAAAAAAATTTAATATCATAATTTAAAAATTTAAAAATAGAAAATTATTTTTAAAAATTTTAAATTTTTCTAAAAATATTTTTTTATTCACCGGATAATGGTACACCCGAACAGTTGACTTTTTTTGCTGCACTTGTTCACAAATTAAGAATAAATTAATCTAAAAAACTTAACAATTTTAAAGTTTTTTTATTTTTTGGATATTGTTGGAATTTTTTATTTTTCCACTAATCGAAAAAAATTATTTTTTGTTTAAAAATTAAAAAAATAATAAATTTACATATCTGTTGTTTACTAGATATTCCTGGACTTTTTTATTATTCTAATTTAAATAAAAAATTTAATCTTATAATTAAAAAAAATTTACTTTTTTAAAATTTTAAATTTTTCTAAAATTATTTTTATTTGTCTAATTTAAAAAAAATTAATCTTATAATTTAAAAATTTAAAAATAAAAATTTAGATTTTTAAAATTTTAAATTTTTCTAAAATAATTTTTTTATTTTTTATACACTGGTAATGCTACACATGGACAATCGACTTTTTTGCTACATGATGACATGTCACCATGTCATGTTTTTCTATGCTTTTTCATACAAGAAATTTATGATTAGTGCTTAAATATTGCATTCTTTGGTGCTTAAATGGTACATTTCTTTGATCTTTTGATTTGATAAACTTTGTAGGAAATAAGAAGAAAAAGAAGCAAAAAGAGCACAAAATAAGCTAAAAAGAAGAAAAGAGGAATTTTGGGCACACTTTGAAATTGGAGCACACTTTGGAGGCTTAGGCCACGCTTCTAAAAGCGTGACCCATGACCAAATCAAGGAAGAAAAGCGTGGCCCAAAGGAAGAAAAGCGTGGCCCAAAGGAAGAAAAGCGTGGCTCAAAACAAGGAGGAAGAGAGGACAAAAAGTTTTTGGGTGAAAAGTTAGCCTCAAAGTTAGACCCCTAACTTGGAGGCTAACGTGAGAATTGGACAATTCTTCCCAGGGCCATCCCAAGTTTGCGCCAACGTTAGCCCCCTAACTTGGAGGCTAACGTTGGCATGAGAATTTTGCTCCAGGGCCACTCAAGTTTGCGCCAACGTTAGACCCCTAACTTGGAGGCTAACGTTGGCGCCACACACCACAACAGCTTGAAGGGGTATACTTCCAACAAGAATAACTTGAGCTACAGAGCTTCAAATGAGGTGATTCAAGAAGCATTGGAAAGTAGGAATCAAGAGCTTTCCAAGCATATATGGCACTGCATGGTGGACACTAAAATTGAGGGAGAAAACTGCCCCGCAATGTGCATAAACGAACATGGTGGCAACCTGCAGTGAGGCCAACTGACCTCTGCACCTTCAACGGAGTATAACTCGAGCTGTAGAGCTCCAATTGATGCGCTTTCAACGGCAATGGAAAGTAGACATTCAGGGATTTCCAACAATGTATAATAGTATAGGGTGGACAATACGTTTGGGCCTCCAGAACTGGCGTTTTCGCTAACGTTTGAGGCAAACTTTACCTCAAACGCTGCACACCAAAGCCAGCAACCATGCCCTCTTCAAATGATCATAAATTGAGTTGTAGATGTCCAATTGAAGTGATTCCAAGTGGGTTAGAAAGCTGACATTTAGAGCTTTCCAACCATATATGATAGTCTATATTGGGCATAAAATTGGCAACATGACAAGAGGACAAAGTTGGCGCCACAAGCACACAAGGCAAGGCCAACGTTAGGGTCAAAGTTAGACCCCTAACGTTGGCACCAACGTGAGTAGCAGCAAAATGATGCTAGCTGCTATGAAAAGTTGGGGCCAAAGTTAGACCCCTAACTTTGGCTCAAACTTTTACTCTAACTTTTGCAAATTCAAACCCGGTTCACTTCGGTTCCTCCTCAAACTCCAAGAGCAATCAACCAAGGCCTCTATCAACCCAATTCCCTCAAGAGCAAGGGCCCATGATCATCACTCAAAGGCACAAGAAATAGATAAAATAGAAATTTCATTTAATTGTAATTTGTTTTTAATTTCATTTTCATTTCCATTTTGTAAAGCCTATATAAGGCATCATTTTCATATTTGTGAAGGAGGCTGGCTCCACTAGGGAGCACTAGGAGTAGTAGTAGAGAGCTCTCTCTTTAATTTGTTTTTGAGTCTTGGGTTGGAGAATTGAAGAAATTCTGTTTCAATCTCATCCTAAGATCTCTCTGTTTTATTCACTGCTTAATTGAATTTCATTTTCGGTTAATTGCTTCTTCATCTACTCTTTCTGCACTTGACATTTCTTAAATTTCTTTGCAATTGCTCTTGTTGGATCTAGGAAGGCATTGAGATCTAGACTTGGTTATCTAGTCTCTTGGGTCCTGAGATCTTAATTCCAATTTTACATTCTCTGTTTATTGCTTTTCATGTTTATTCACATTTCTGTTTTGGTTCCGAATCAATCAAATTCATCTTTTACTTCTCTGCTTGTTGCAATTTAACTTTTCATTGTTTAATTTCTGCAACTCCAATTCCCAATTCCCTTTACATTTAATGCAATTTATATTTCTTGTCATTTAAGATTCTTGCAATTTACATTTCTTGCTCTTTAAGTTACTTGCCAATTTACATTCTGCAACTTTAAATTCATTGTCATTTACTTTCTGTTGGCTACAATTTCACACAATTCACTAAATGTCAGCTTGACTAAACTAATCACCCACTAAAGTTGCTTAATCCATCAATCCCTGTGGGATCGACCTCACTCCCGTGAGTTTTTATTACTTGATGTGACCCGGTGCACTTGTCGGTTAGATTGGTGTTGTTTTGGGAGAGATTCTTGTCTCCACCAAAATAAAACCCATCACTACACTTGTTCAAAAATTTAGAATAAATTAAAAAAATTTAGCAATTTTCAATTTTTTATTTTTTGGATATTTTTGAAATTTTTTATTTTTTTATTAGTAGAAAAAAATTATATTTTTAGTTTCAAAATTAAAAAAATAATAAATTTACAGATTTGTTGTTTACAAGATATTCCTAGACTTTATTTTATTTTTCAAATTTAAATAAAAAAATTTATCTTATAATTAAAAATTTAAAAATAAAAAATTTACTTTTTAAAATTTTAAATTTTTTCTAAAAATAATTTTTTATTTTTTTATTGACATGATAATGCTACACCCGAACAGTTGACTTTTTTTCTGCAGTTGTTCACAAATTAAGAATAAATTAATTTAAAAAATTTAAAAATTTTCAATTTTTTATTTTTTGGATATTGTTGGAATTTTTTATTTTTCTACTATTAGAAAAAAATTATTTTTCAAGATTAAAAATTAAAAAAATAATAAATTTACAGATCTGTTGTTTACTAGATATTGCTGGACTTTTTTTATTTTTCTAATTTAAATAAAAAATTTAACCTTATAAGTTAAAAATTTAAAAATTTAAAAATAAGAAGTTTAGTTTTTTAAAATTTAAATTTTTTAAAAAATATTTTTTAATTTTTTATTCACCGGATAATGCTATACTTGGATACTTAACTTTTTTTTTGCCACACTTATTCACAAATTAAGAATAAATTAATTTTAAAAATTTAAAAACTTTCAAATTTTTATTTTTTGGATATTGTTGGAATTTTGTTTTTCTACAATTAAAAAAATTATTTTTTTAGTTTAAAAATTAAAAAAATAAATAAATTTACAGATCTGTTATTTACTAGATATTCCTGGACTTTTTTTATTTTTTAATTTTAAAAAAAATTTAATCTCATAATTTAAAAATTTAAAAATAGAAAATTATTTTTTAAAAATTTTAAATTTTTCTAAAAATATTTTTTTATTCACCGGATAATGGTACACCCGGACAGTTGACTTTTTTTTGCTGCACTTGTTCACAAATTAAGAATAAATTAATCTAAAAAATTTAACAATTTTAAAGTTTTTTTATTTTTTGGATATTGTTGGAATTTTTTATTTTTCTACTATTCGAAAAAAATTATTTTTGTTTAAAAATTAAAAAAATAATAAATTTACAAATCTGTTGTTTACTAGATATTCCTGGACTTTTTTTATTATTCTAATTTAAATAAAAAATTTAATCTTATAATTTAAAAATAAAAAAAATTTACTTTTTTAAAATTTTAAATTTTTCTAAAAATATTTTTATTTGTCTAATTTAAAAAAATTAATCTTATAATTTAAAAATTTAAAAATAAAAATTTAGATTTTTAAAATTTTAAATTTTTCTAAAAATAATTTTTTTATTTTTTTATACACTGGTAATGCTACACATAGACAGTCGACTTTTTTTGCTACACTTGTTCAAAAATTTAGAATAAATTAATTAAAAAAATTTAGCAATTTTCAATTTTTTATTTTTTGGATATTTTGAAATTTTTTATTTTTTTATTAGTAGAAAAAAATTATATTTTTAGTTTCAAAATTAAAAAAAATAATAAATTTATAGATTTGTTGTTTACAAGATATTCCTAGACTTTATTTTATTTTTCTAATTTAAATAAAAAAATTTATCTTATAATTAAAAATTTAAAAATAAAAAATTTACTTTTTTAAAATTTTAAATTTTTTCTAAAAATAATTTTTTATTTTTTATTGACATGATAATGCTACACCCGGACAGTTGACTTTTTTTCTGCAGTTGTTCACAAATTAAGAATAAATTAATTTAAAAAATTTAAAAATTTTCAATTTTTTTTTTTGGATACTGTTGGAATTTTTTACTTTTCTACTATTAGAAAAAAATTATTTTTCAAGATTAAAAATTAAAAAAATAATAAATTTACAGATCTGTTGTTTACTAGATATTGCTGGACTTTATTTTATTTTTCTAATTTAAATAAAAAATTTAACCTTATAATTTAAAAATTTAAAAATTTAAAAATAAAAAGTTTAGTTTTTTAAAATTTTAAATTTTTCAAAAAATATTTTTTTAATTTTTTATTCACCGGATAATGCTATACTTGGATAGTTAACCTTTTTTTTTGCCACACTTATTCACAAATTAAGAATAAATTAATTTAAAAATTTAAAAACTTTCAAATTTTTATTTTTTGGATATTGTTGGAATTTTTTGTTTTTCTACAATTAAAAAATTATTTTTTTTAGTTTAAAAATTAAAAAAATAAATAAATTTACAGATCTGTTATTTACTAGATATTCCTGGACTTTTTTTATTTTTTAATTTTAAAAAAAAATTTAATCTCATAATTTAAAAATTTAAAAATAGAAAATTATTTTTTTAAAATTTTAAATTTTTCTAAAATATTTTTTTATTCACCGGATAATGGTACACCCGGACAGTTGACTTTTTTTACTGCACTTGTTCACAAATTAAGAATAAATTAATCTAAAAATTTAACAATTTTAAAGTTTTTTTATTTTTTGGATATTGTTGGAATTTTTTATTTTTCTACTAATCGAAAAAAAATTATTTTTTGTTTAAAAATTAAAAAATAATAAATTTACAAATCTGTTGTTTACTAGATATTCCTGGACTTTTTTTTATTATTCTAATTTAAATAAAAAATTTAATCTTATAATTTAAAAATAAAAAAATTTACTTTTTTAAAATTTTAAATTTTTCTAAAATTTTTCTTTTCTAATTTAAAAAAAAATTAATCTTATAATATAAAATTTAAAAATAAAAATTTAGATTTTTAAAATTTTAAATTTTTCTAAAAATAATTTTTTTATTTTTTATACACTGGTAATGCTACACATGGACAGTCGACTTTTTTTGCTACACTTATTCAAAATTTAGAATAAATTAATTAAAAAAATTTAGCAATTTTCAATTTTTTATTTTTTGGATATTTTTGAAATTTTTTTTTTTTTATTAGTAGAAAAAAATTATATTTTTAGTTTCAAAATTTAAAAAATAATAAATTTACAGATTTGTTGTTTACAAGATATTCCTAGACTTTATTTTATTTTTCTAATTTAAATAAAAAATTTATCTTATAATTTAAAAATTTAAAAATAAAAAATTTCCTTTTTTAAAATTTTAAATTTTTTTAAAAATATTTTTTTATTTTTTTATTGACATGATAATGCTACACCCGGACAGTTGACTTTTTGATGACAAGTCATCTTAGCCTAGTTTCACTAGTCTTTTTCTTTTGTTTTCACTTGAATTATGCACTTTCTTGAGCCATAAGCAAGCCAATTGGGTAGATTTTCATGCTTCCTTTGATTTAATCAACCATATGTGAATTAATGCAATTTCATGAGGTTTGAAGCCATAAATGTTGCATATTATGATAGATTGAACATCTCATGATTTTGAGCATAGCTTTGATGTGTTTGGTTGATTTATGATAGGTGAAGAAAGCTTGGAAAAAGGTTGAAGCAAGAAGGAGTGGCTAGACACAAAGAGGGAACAATGAAACAAGTGAAATTGAACCAGGAAACATAAAGTTGGAGTTGAAGTTAGCCCTCAAACTTTGGCACAAACTTTTGGTGAAAAGTTAGCCTCAAAGTTAGCCCCCTAACTTAAAGGCTAACGTGAGAAGTTAAAATCTCTTCCAGGGGTGGCCAAAGTTTGCGCCAACGTTAGCCCCTAACTTGGAGGCTAACGTTGGCATGTCAATTTCTCACCCAAGGTAGCCAAAGTTTGCGCCAACGTTAGCCCCCTAACTTGGAGGCTAACGTTGGCATGAGAATTTTATCCCAGGGGTGGCCAAAGTTTGCGCCAACGTTAGCCCCCTAACTTGGAGGCTAACGTTGGCGCCATTTATGCACAAGGAAGGGCCAACGTTGGCGCTGAAGTTAGCCCCCTAACTTTGGCACCAACGTTGGCATCAGAAAATGGGTTTTGCTGATATGAAAAGTTGGCCTTAAAGTTAGCCCCCTAACTTTGACTCAAACTTTGAATCCAACTTTGCAAAACTCAAATCCGGTTCACATGGTTCACTTGGGTTTCTCTCCAAACTTCAAGAGCAATTAACCAAGGCCTCTTTCAACCCAATTCCACCAAGAGCAAAGGCCCAACTCAAGGCTTGAAGATCAATTAAAGAAAGTGTATAAATAGGCTAGAATTCAAGTTATTCGGGAGTTCCCTTTTTTTGGAGTTTTCTTTTCTGATTTTCATAGAGCTTTCTTTGGGAATTCTAGTTACTGAGTGATCTTTAGTTTCTTAGTTTGGGGAAGGAGAATTCCATTCTCTTCCTCTTAGTTTTATTGCTTTCAATTTCAAATTAAAATTGTCTTGGATCTTGGGTTGGAGAATTGAAGGAATTCTGTTTCAATCTCACTTTCGATCTCTCTGTTTATTTTCACTGCAATCTAATTTCCATTTCGGTTACTTGCTTCTTCATCTAATCTCTTTGCAATTTACAATTTCCTTGCAACTGTTCTTGTTGGATCTAGGAAGGCATTGAGATCTAGACTTGGTTTTCTAGTCTCTTGGGTCCTGAGATCTAAATTCCAACTTTACATTCTGTTTAATGCTTTCCATGCTCATTTACTTTTCTGTTCAAGATCCGGTTTGATCTAAATCATTCTCTACTTCTCTGCTTGTTGCAATTTTACTTTTCCTTGTTTAATTTCTGCAAATCCAACTCCCAATTCCCTTTACAATTCAAGCCATTTACATTTTCAGCACTTTAAGATTTTGCAATTTACATTTCTTGCAATCTAAGTTTCTGCCATTTAATTTCTTGTTATCTAAGATTCAGCAATTTATTTCCTGTTCTCTTTATTTTCAATGCAATTTAAATTCTGCAAATCACTAATCAATCAACCAAATCTTGATTCGCTTGACTAATTCAACCACTAAACTAAAATTGCTCAATCCTTCAATCCCTGTGGGATCGACCTCACTCCCGTGAGTTTTTATTACTTGATGCGACCCGGTGCACTTGCAGGTTAGATTTGTGTGTTTTGGGAGAAATTCATTTTTTCACCAAAATATCACATCAAGTTTTTGGCGCCGTTGCCGGGGATTGATTAGATTGACAATGATTAAGTGAAGTGGTAATTTAGATCAAGCACTTTTTCTTAATTTTTGACTAACCCACTAACTGTTTGAAGTTTTGCCTCTGCTAACACGCTAACTGTTTGAAGTCTTGTCACAAATAACTACACTCTATTTTCCAAAAAGTACCACTGTGTATTCCTTATGATTTATTTATATGTCACAGGAAAGTAGAGCAGCCAAAGGGAAAGACATCATTAAAGAAGGAGTTTCTGAGAAAGAAGAACACCACAACATGAATCCGCAACTCATTTCATCAATCAAGAAAAATTGTTCTTACAGCGGAAATCCAGTGGAAGATCCTGAACAGCATATATCCATTTTTCTAAGGACTTGTGGTGCTGTCAACCCCAATGGTGTAAATCATGACACCTTTAAGCTCTTGCTATTTCCCTTCTCACTAAAGAAGAAAGCTGCACAATGGTTCAAAACCCTTCCCCAAGGAAGTATTACTAGTTGGGACGATTTGGTTACCAAATTTTTGGCCAAATTCTCATCATCCCAACAAAATATCAAGATGAAAGAGGGGATACAACCACTCATACAAAGAGAGGAAGAATCATTGTTCAAACCATGGGAAAGATACAAGAAAGCAACTGACAAAGAGGGTTTCCGAGCGTTCTATGAAGGATTAACCCCAGAAACAAGGAGAGCAGTAGATTACGTCTTAGATAACCTTTTCAAAGCAACAGCAGCTGGCCAAGGAACTACAGAGCTCAATAACAAGAGAGCCAATAACCAACACTCATTTGAGACTCCACAGAGTGCAACTTCAGATGAGGAGATAAAGAATCTTGAAGGAATGAAGGCAGTCATGAGTCAAAGCAGACAGCTACATCAGCAAACTCAGCAACAATTGGGGTCAATAGCTAGACAAATTGATTTTCTCCATTCTACTACAGTGAAGACACAATTTCCTCCATGGAAGCCACATTCGTATCTAAGAATGAAGGAATCTCAATATCAGGAACAAACGGACTTCAATCACACACAACCCCAACACACACCTTTCCAAGCCCGTCCTACCTCACCACTCACCCAAAATGACTTTCATCAACCACCACAATTGACACAGCCACAACCACTTCCAAACTTTCAAAGAATCTATGTTCTGGAAATGCTGATTGAAAGGTTCATGAAAATTCAAGAAATGATGGCAATAGAGCAGGAAGGAATAAAGAAACATCAAGAAATGATAAGCAAGAACCAAGAGGCCTCACTCAAAAGACTTGAAAGGCAGATGGAACAACTGGTTCAAAACCTTGCTGAATTGGGTGAGAAGAAGGGAACTCTGAACCCAAAGAGCCATGAGAAGGATGCTGGGTTGAAAGAGAAGGAAGTCGTGGAGGAAAGTAAGAAGTCGATGGAAAGAGAAACAGAGGGAAGAAAGCCCATAGCAAGAGGAGGAAACCTAAGGCAACAGAAGCCTCAACTTCCATGAGCACAGAATGAAGAATGTCAAGCTAGTGACAATAAAAGAGCGCTTGTTGGGAGGCAACCCAACCGGAGGTAACCATCTTTTCATATCTAATTCAATAAAATGGTTAATTAGTTTTATCTAGATTGCAAGAAGCTAAGTTTGGTGTTGCACACCAAAACAATATAAAGGAGAATGAAGGATTCTAAGTTTGGTGTTCCACCAAAATCCCATCATAAAGCACATTCTCACTTTCTGCCATAATGCTAGCTTCATGCATCTAGACGAACTAGTTAATTATCTTGCTGTTTTCTAGTTTTTAGTCTATTACTTTAGAAAAAGAAGAAAGAGTTACACACATGGTTAATTTGATTTATGAAAACCTTTGGCAAGGTACTAAGTTTGGTGTTCCCACACCAAAGTAAGTTCAAAAAGCCCACAAATAAATCATGCAGACTAACCACTGTTTCTAAGTGCTTGGGGAACAAGCAACTTCCAATATCACTGCAGAATATCATACAAACTATTGAAGATTTTTAGCATCATCAACCAAAGAGGTGAAAGATGAACATGAAAGTCAGCATTGATGATGATAAGAAGGAAAGCAAGTGAACTCCAACAGGTTGTATTGTTAAGTGATTGTTGTACATCAAATATTGCTGTAATTGAAAGTTGGATTGTATCCTTGTTTGCCCTGCCTGTCTGCATAGTATAGTTTTCTTTATATACCCCTGCCTGCCTGCATAGCATAGTCTTTCTTTATAATTCAATAAGCAAGAAGCTTGATTATTCACAACATTCTTATCTTCAAAACTTGTTTGCACTCAATTTTCAAGAATGTATCACATGAAAGTTCTTTGAAATGAAGGATTGAGGAATTAAACAATTTTGGGGTAAGCAAAAGATTAGGAGAAGTGGTGGTTCTAGTTGTATGATTATGTATTGAGGTTGCATGCTTGTGAAAACTTGCATGGGAGCTCATAGGCAGGATATGAAGTTCAAAGAAGTATTATGGAAATTCTCAAAAATCAATTGATCCGAGAAGCAGCAAACAAAACAAAAAGAAAAGTAAAGAAAATACAAAAACAAAAAGAACATGGCCCAAGGCTCTGAGCATCAATTACTAGGCAGAAAAAGAAAGAAAGAAACAAAAACTTAAAGAGTTGCTATCCTAGTAAATGCTTGTGGTTGAAGTGTGTCAAGGAAAGAGGCTTGAGCAAGTAAATCCGAGGGGTGCTTTAACACCTAATACCTTAAAACCAACTGGTTTAGGAGTATTGATTGAAAACTTATTTAAAGAGCCGCCTTGAGACATGACACTTAGAGTCGAGGTCAAAGCTCAGAAACTATAAGCTGCTTCAAGGTGATTACATATAAAGAGATCTCCATGATACCATTTGGATGAAAATCCTAAGACCTACGACTCCTAATATGTAAGGACTAGTGAGCACTGAAACCCTTGCTTGAGCGTACAATTTAGAGTTCACCCCACTGTTACTTAATCACTTCTCTCACTGTACTTTACAAGTGTTCCTCAATCCATCTTAATTGAAAGAACCTTTGAGCATAAATCATTTCTTGCTTGGGGACAAGCAAGCTTTAAGTTTGGTGTTGTGATGACAAGTCATCTTAGCCTAGTTTCACTAGTCTTTTTCTTTTGTTTTCACTTGAATTATGCACTTTCTTGAGCCATAAGCAAGCCAATTGGGTAGATTTTCATGCTTCCTTTGATTTAATCAACCATATGTGAATTAATGCAATTTCATGAGGTTTGAAGCCATAAATGTTGCATATTATGATAGATTGAACATCTCATGATTTTGAGCATAGCTTTGATGTGTTTGGTTGATTTATGATAGGTGAAGAAAGCTTGGAAAAAGGTTGAAGCAAGAAGGAGTGGCTAGAAGCAAAGAGGGAACAATGAAACAAGTGAAATTGAACCAGGAAACATAAAGTTGGAGTTGAAGTTAGCCCTCAAACTTTGGCACAAACTTTTGGTGAAAAGTTAGCCTCAAAGTTAGCCCCCTAACTTAAAGGCTAACGTGAGAAGTTAAAATCTCTTCCAGGGGTGGCCAAAGTTTGCGCCAACGTTAGCCCCTAACTTGGAGGCTAACGTTGGCATGTCAATTTCTCACCCAAGGTAGCCAAAGTTTGCGCCAACGTTAGCCCCCTAACTTGGAGGCTAACGTTGGCATGAGAATTTTATCCCAGGGGTGGCCAAAGTTTGCGCCAACGTTAGCCCCCTAACTTGGAGGCTAACGTTGGCGCCATTTATGCACAAGGAAGGGCCAACGTTGGCGCTGAAGTTAGCCCCCTAACTTTGGCACCAACGTTGGCATCAGAAAATGGGTTTTGCTGATATGAAAAGTTGGCCTTAAAGTTAGCCCCCTAACTTTGACTCAAACTTTGAATCCAACTTTGCAAAACTCAAATCCGGTTCACATGGTTCACTTGGGTTTCTCTCCAAACTTCAAGAGCAATTAACCAAGGCCTCTTTCAACCCAATTCCACCAAGAGCAAAGGCCCAACTCAAGGCTTGAAGATCAATTAAAGAAAGTGTATAAATAGGCTAGAATTCAAGTTATTCGGGAGTTCCCTTTTTTTGGAGTTTTCTTTTCTGATTTTTATAGAGCTTTCTTTGGGAATTCTAGTTACTGAGTGATCTTTAGTTTCTTAGTTTGGGGAAGGAGAATTCCATTCTCTTCCTCTTAGTTTTATTGCTTTCAATTTCAAATTAAAATTGTCTTGGATCTTGGGTTGGAGAATTGAAGGAATTCTGTTTCAATCTCACTTTGGATCTCTCTGTTTATTTTCACTGCAATCTAATTTCCATTTCGGTTACTTGCTTCTTCATCTAATCTCTTTGCAATTTACAATTTCCTTGCAACTGTTCTTGTTGGATTTAGGAAGGCATTGAGATCTAGACTTGGTATTCTAGTCTCTTGGGTCCTGAGATCTAAATTCCAACTTTACATTCTGTTTAATGCTTTCCATGCTCATTTACTTTTCTGTTCAAGATCCGGTTTGATCTAAATCATTCTCTACTTCTCTGCTTGTTGCAATTTTACTTTTCCTTGTTTAATTTCTGCAAATCCAACTCCCAATTCCCTTTACAATTCAAGCCATTTACATTTCCAGCACTTTAAGATTTTGCAATTTACATTTCTTGCAATCTAAGTTTCTGCCATTTAATTTCTTGTTATCTAAGATTCAGCAATTTATTTCCTGTTCTCTTTATTTTCAATGCAATTTAAATTCTGCAAATCACTAATCAATCAACCAAATCTTGATTCGCTTGACTAATTCAACCACTAAACTAAAATTGCTCAATCCTTCAATCCCTGTGGGATCGACCTCACTCCCGTGAGTTTTTATTACTTGATGCGACCCGGTGCACTTGCCGGTTAGATTTGTGTGTTTTGGGAGAAATTCATTTTTTCACCAAAATATCACATCACTTTTTTTTCTGCAGTTGTTCACAAATTAAGAATAAATTAATTTAAAAAATTTAAAAATTTTCAATTTTTTATTTTTGGATATTGTTGGAATTTTTTATTTTTCTACTATTAGAAAAAATTATTTTTCAAGTTTAAAAATTAAAAAAATAATAAATTTACAGATCTGTTGTTTACTAGATATTGCTGGACTTTATTTTATTTTTCTAATTTAAATAAAAAATTTAACCTTATAATTTAAAAATTTAAAAATTTAAAATAAGAAGTTTAGTTTTTTAAAATTTTAAATTTTTCAAAAAATATTTTTTTTAATTTTTTATTCACCGGATAATGCTACACTTGGATAGTTAACTTTTTTTTGCTACACTAATTAACAAATTAAGAATAAATTAATTTTAAAAATTTAAAAACTTTCAAATTTTTATTTTTGGATATTGTTGGAATTTTTTGTTTTTCTACAATTAAAAAAATTATTTTTTTTAGTTTAAAAATTAAAAAAATAATAAATTTACAGATCTATTATTTACTAGATATTCCTGGAGTTTTTAATTTTTAATTTAAAAAAAATTAATCTCATAATTTAAAAATTTCCAAATATAAAATTATTTTTTAAAAATTTTAAATTTTTCTAAAATATTTTTTTATTCACTGGTAATGCTACACATGGAAAGTCAACTTTTTTTGCTACACTTGTTCAAAAATTAAGAATAAATTAATTTAAAAAATTTAGAAATTTTCAATTTTTTATTTTTTGGATATTTTTGGAAGTTTTTATTTTTTTATTCGTAGAAAAAAATTATTTTTTTAGTTTCAAAATTAAAAAAATAATAAATTTACAGATTTGTTGTTTACAAGATATTCCTAGACTTTATTTTATTTTTCTAATTTAAATAAAAAATTTATCTTATAATTTAAAAATTTAAAAATAAAAAATTTACTTTTTTAAAATTTTAAATGTTTCTAAATATAATCTTTTATTTTTTTTATTGACATGATAATGCTACACCCGACAGTTGACTTTTTTTCTGCAGTTGTTCACAAATTAAGAATAAATTAATTTAAAAAATTTAATTTTTTATTTTTGGATATTTATGGAATTTTTTATTTTTCTACTATTAGAAAAAAATTATTTTTCAAGTTTAAAAATTAAAAAAATAATAAATTTACAGATCTGTTGTTTACTAGATATTGTTGGACTTTATTTTATTTTTCTAATTTAAATAAAAAAATTTAAGCTTATAATTTAAAAATTTAAAAATTTAAAAATAAGAAGTTTATTTTTTTAAAATTTTAAATTTTTCAAAAAATATTTTTTTAATTTTTTACTCACCGGATAATGCTACACTTGGATAGTTAACTTTTTTTTGCTACACTTATTCACAAATTAAGAATAAATTAATTTTAAAAATTTAAAAACTTTCGAATTTTTATTTTTTGGATATTGTTGGAATTTTTTGTTTTTCTACAATTAAAAAAATTATTTTTTTAGTTTAAAAATTAAAAAAATAAATAAATTTACAGATCTGTTATTTACTAGATATTCCTGGAGTTTTTAATTTTTAATTTAAAAAAAAATAATCTCATAATTTAAAAATTTACAAATAGAAAATTATTTTTTAAAAATTTTAAATTTTTCTAAAAATATTTTTTTATTCACCGGATAATGGTACAGCCGGACAGTTAACTTTTTTTGCTGCACTTGTTCACAAATTAAGAATAAATTAATCTAAAAAATTTAACAATTTTAAAGTTTTTTTATTTTTGGATATTGTTGGAATTTTTTATTTTTCTACTAATCGAAAAAAAAAATATTTTTTGTTTAAAAATTAAAAGAATAATAAATTTACAAATTTGTTGTTTACTAGATATTCCTGGACTTTTTTTATTATTCTAATTTAAATAAAAAATTTAATCTTATAATTTAAAAATAAAAAAATTTACTTTTTTAAACTTTTAAATTTTTCTAAAAATATTTTTATTTGTCTAATTTAAAAAAAATTAATCTTATAATTTAAAAATTTAAAAATAAAATTTAGATTTTTGAAATTTTAAATTTTTCTAAAAATAATTTTTTTATTTTTTTATACACTGGTAATGCTACACATGGACAGTCGACTTTTTTTGCTACACTTGTTCAAAAATTTAGAATAAATTAATTAAAAAAATTTAGCAATTTTCAATTTTTTATTTTTTGTATATTTTTGAAATTTTTTATTTTTTATTAGTAGAAAAAAATTATATTTTTAGTTTCAAAATTAAAAAATTAATAAATTTACAGATTTGTTGTTTACAAGATATTCCTAGACTTTATTTTATTTTTCTAATTTAATTAAAAAAATTTATCTTATAATTTAAAAATTTAAAAATAAAAAATTTACATTTTCAAAATTTTAAATTTTTCTAAAAATGATTTTTTTATTTTTTATTCATTGGTAATGCTACACTTGTTCAAAAATTAAGAATAAATTAATTTAAAAAATTTAGAAATTTTCAATTTTTTATTTTTTGGATATTTTTGGAATTTTCTATTTTTTTATTTGTATAAAAAATTATTTTTTTAGTCTCAAAATTAAAAAAATAATAAATTTACAGATTTGTTGTTTACAAGATATTCCTAGACTTTATTTTATTTTTCTAATTTAATTAAAAAAATTTATCTTATAATTTAAAAATTTAAAAATAAAAAATTTACTTTTTTAAAATTTTAAATTTTTCTAAACATAATCTTTTATTTTTTTATTGACATGATAATGCTACACCCGGACAGTTGACTTTTTTTCTGCAGTTGTTCACAAATTAAGAATAAATTAATTTAAAAATTTAAAAATTTTCAATTTTTTATTTTTTGGATATTTATGGAATTTTTTATTTTTCTACTATTAGAAACAAATTATTTTTCAAGTTTAAAAATTAAAAAAATAATAAATTTACAGATCTGTTGTTTACTAGATATTGTTGGACTTTATTTTATTTTTCTAATTTAAATAAAAAATTTAAGCTTATAATTTAAAAATTTAAAAATTTAAAAATAAGAAGTTTATTTTTTTAAAATTTTAAATTTTTCAAAAAATATTTTTTTAATTTTTTACTCACCGGATAATGCTACACTTGGATAGTTAACTTTTTTTTTGCTACACTTATTCACAAATTAAGAATAAATTAATTTTAAAAATTTAAAAACTTTCAAATTTTTATTTTTATATATTGTTGGAATTTTTTGTTTTTCTACAAATAAAAAATTATTTTTTTTAGTTTAAAAATTAAAAAATAAATAAATTTACAGATCTGTTATTTACTAGATATTCCTGGAGTTTTTAATTTTTAATTTAAAAAAAATTAATCTCATAATTTAAAAATTTACAAATAGAAAATTATTTTTTAAAAATTTTAAATTTTTCTAAAAATATTTTTTTATTCACCGGATAATGGTACAGCCGGACAGTTAACTTTTTTTGCTGCACTTGTTCACAAATTAAGAATAAATTAATCTAAAAATTTAACAATTTTAAAGTTTTTTTATTTTTGGATATTGTTGGAATTTTTTATTTTTCTACTAATCGAAAAAAAAATATTTTTTGTTTAAAAATTAAAAGAATAATAAATTTACAAATTTGTTGTTTACTAGATATTCCTGGACTTTTTTTATTATTCTAATTTAAATAAAAAATTTAATCTTATAATTTAAAAATAAAAAATTTACTTTTTAAAATTTTAAATTTTTCTAAAAATATTTTATTTGTCTAACTTAAAAAAAATTAATCTTATAATTTAAAAATTTAAAAATAAAAATTTAGATTTTTGAAATTTTAAATTTTTCTAAAAATAAATTTTTTATTTTTTTATACACTGGTAATGCTACACATGGACAGTCGACTTTTTTTGCTACACTTGTTCAAAAATTTAGAATAAATTAATTAAAAAAATTTAGCAATTTTCAATTTTTTATTTTTGGATATTTTTGAAATTTTTTATTTTTTATTAGTAGAAAAAAATTATATTTTTAGTTTCAAAATTAAAAAATTAATAAATTTACAGATTTGTTGTTTACAAGATATTCCTAGACTTTATTTTATTTTTCTAATTTAATTAAAAAAATTTATCTTATAATTTAAAAATTTAAAAATAAAAAATTTACATTTTCAAAATTTTAAATTTTTCTAAAAATGATTTTTTTATTTTTTTATTCATTGGTAATGCTACACTTGTTCAAAAATTAAGAATAAATTAATTTAAAAAATTTAGAAATTTTCAATTTTTTATTTTTTGGATATTTTTGGAATTTTTTATTTTTTTATTAGTAGAAAAAATTATTTTTTTAGTTTCTAAATTAAAAAAATAATAAATTTACAGATTTGTTGTTTACAAGATATTCCTAGACTTTATTTTATTTTTCTAATTTAAATAAAAAATTTATCTTATAATTTAAAAATTTAAAAATAAAAAATTTACTTTTTTAAAATTTTAAATTTTTCTAAATATAATCTTTTATTTTTTATTGACATGATAATGCTACACCCGGACAGTTGACTTTTTTTCTGCAGTTGTTCACAAATTAAGAATAAATTAATTTAAAAAATTTAAAAATTTTCAATTTTTTATTTTTTGGATACTTATGGAATTTTTTATTTTTCTACTATTAGAAAAAAATTATTTTTCAAGTTTAAAAATTAAAAAAATAATAAATTTACAGATCTGTTGTTTACTAGATATTGTTGGACTTTATTTTATTTTTCTAATTTAAATAAAAAAATTTAAGCTTATAATTTAAAAATTTAAAAATTTAAAAATAAGAAGTTTATTTTTTTAAAATTTGAAATTTTTCAAAAAATATTTTTTTAATTTTTTACTCACCGGATAATGCTACACTTGGATAGTTAACTTTTTTTGCTACACTTATTCACAAATTAAGAATAAATTAATTTTAAAAATTTAAAAACTTTCAAATTTTTATTTTTTGGATATTGTTGGAATTTTTTGTTTTTCTACAATTAAAAAAATTATTTTTTTAGTTTAAAAATTAAAAAATAAATAAATTTACAGATCTGTTATTTACTAGATATTCTTGGAGTTTTTAATTTTTAATTTAAAAAAATTAATCTCATAATTTAAAAATTTACAAATAGAAAATTATTTTTTAAAAATTTTAAATTTTTCTAAAATATATTTTTATTCACCAGATAATGGTACAGCCGGACAGTTAGCTTTTTTTGCTGCACTTGTTCACAAATTAAGAATAAATTAATCTAAAAAATTTAACAATTTTAAAGTTTTTTTATTTTTTGGATATTGTTGGAATTTTTTATTTTTCTACTAATCGAAAAAAAAATATTTTTTGTTTAAAAATTAAAAGAATAATAAATTTACAAATTTGTTGTTTACTAGATATTCCTGGACTTTTTTATTATTCTAATTTAAATAAAAAATTTAATATTATAATTTAAAAATAAAAAAATTTACTTTTTTAAAATTTTAAATTTTTCTAAAAATATTTTTATTTGTCTAATTTAAAAAAAATTAATCTTATAATTTAAAAATTTAAAAATAAAAATTTAAATTTTTGAAATTTTAAATTTTTCTAAAAATAATTTTTTTATTTTTTTATACACTGGTAATGCTACACATGGACAGTCGACTTTTTTTGCTACACTTGTTCAAAATTTAGAATAAATTAATTAAAAAAATTTTGCAATTTTCAATTTTTTATTTTTTGGATATTTTTGAAATTTTTTATTTTTTATTAGTAGAAAAAAATTATATTTTTAGTTTCAAAATTAAAAAATTAATAAATTTACAGATTTGTTGTTTACAAGATATTCCTAGACTTTATTTTATTTTTCTAATTTAAATAAAAAAATTTATCTTATAATTTAAAATTTAAAAATAAAAAATTTACATTTTCAAAATTTTAAATTTTTCTAAAAATAATTTTTTTATTTTTTTATTCACTGGTAATGCTACACTTGTTCAAAAATTAAGAATAAATTAATTTAAAAAATTTAGAAATTTTCAATTTTTTATTTTTTGGATATTTTTGGAATTTTCTATTTTTTTATTAGTATAAAAATTATTTTTTAGTTTCAAAATTAAAAAAATAATAATTTACAGATTTGTTGTTTACAAGATTTCCTAGACTTTATTTTATTTTTCAAATTTAAATAAAGAAATTTATCTTATAATTAAAAATTTAAAAATAAAAATTTACTTTTTTACAATTTTAAATTTTTTCTAAAAATAATTTTTTATTTTTTATTGACATGATAATGCTACACCTGGACAGTTGACTTTTTTTCTGCAGTTGTTCACAAATTAAGAATAAATTAATTTAAAAAATTTAAAAATTTTCAATTTTTTATTTTTTGGATATTGTTGGAATTTTTTATTTTTCTACTATTAGAAAAAAATTATTTTTCAAGATTAAAAATTAAAAAAATAATAAATTTACAGATCTGTTGTTTACTAGATATTGCTGGACTTTATTTTATTTTTCTAATTTAAATAAAAAAATTGAACCTTATAATTTAAAAATTTAAAAATTTAAAATAAGAAGTTTATTTTTTAAAATTTTAAATTTTTCAAAAAATATTTTTTTAATTTTTATTCACCGGATAATGCTATACTTGAATAGTTAACTTTTTTTATGCCACACTTATTCACAAATTAAGAATAAATTAATTTTAAAAATTTAAAAACTTTCAAATTTTTATTTTTTGGATATTGTTGGAATTTTTTGTTTTTCTACAATTAAAAAAATTATTTTTTTAGTTTAAAAATTAAAAAAATAAATAAATTTACAGATCTATTTTTTACTAGATATTCCTGGACTTTTTTTATTTTTTAATTTTAAAAAAAATTTAATCTCATAATTTAAAAATTTAAAAATAAAAAATTATTTTTTAAAAATTTTAAATTTTTCTAAAAATATTTTTTTATTCATCGGATAATGGTACACCCGGACAGTTGACTTTTTTTTGCTGCACTTGTTCACAAATTAAGAATAAATTAATCTAAAAAATTTAACAATTTTAAAGTTTTTTTATTTTTGGATATTGTTGGAATTTTTATTTTTCTACTAATCGAAAAAATTATTTTTGTTTAAAAATTAAAAATTAATAAATTTACAAATCTGTTGTTTACTAGATATTCCTGGACTTTTTTTATTATTCTAATTTAAATAAAAATTTAATCTTATAATTAAAAAAAAAATTTACTTTTTTAAATTTTAAATTTTTCTAAAAATATTTTTATTTGTCTAATTTAAAAAAAATTAATCTTATAATTTAAAAATTTATAAATAAAAATTTAGATTTTTAAAATTTTAAATTTTTCTAAAAATAATTTTTTTATTTTTTTATACACTGGTAATGCTACACATGGACAATTGACTTTTTTGCTACACTTGTTCAAAAATTTAGAATAAATTAATTAAAAAATTTAGCAATTTTCAATTTTTTATTTTTTGGATATTTTTGAAATTTTTTATTTTTTTATTAGTAGAAAAAAATTATATTTTTAGTTTCAAAATTAAAAAAATAATAAATTTACAGATTTGTTGTTTACAAGATATTCCTAGACTTTATTTTATTTTTCAAATTTAAAAAAAAAATTTATCTTATAATTAAAATTTAAAAATAAAAAATTTACTTTTTTAAAATTTTAAATTTTTTCTAAAAATAATTTTTTTTATTGACATGATAATGCTACACCCGGACAGTTGACTTTTTTTTGCTGCACTTGTTCACAAATTAAGAATAAATTAGTCTAAAAAATTTAACAATTTTAAAGTTTTTTTATTTTTGGATATTGTTGGAATTTTTATTTTTCTACTAATCGAAAAAAATTATTTTTTGTTTAAAAATTAAAAAATAATAAATTTACAAATCTGTTGTTTACTAGATATTCCTGGACTTTTTTTATTTTTCTAATTTAAATAAAAAATTTAATCTTATAATTTAAAAATAAAAAATTTACTTTTTTAAAATTTTAAATTTTTCTAAAAATATTTTTATTTGTCTAATTTAAAAAAAATTAATCTTATAATTTAAAAATTTAAAATAAAAATTTAGATTTTTAAAATTTTAAATTTTTCTAAAAATATTTTTTTATTTTTTATACACTGGTAATGCTACACATGGACAGTCGACTTTTTTTGCTGCACTTGTTCAAAAATTTAGAATAAATTAATTAAAAAATTTAGCAATTTTCAATTTTTTATTTTTTGGATATTTTGAAATTTTTTATTTTTTTATTAGTAGAAAAAAAATTATTTTTTAGTTTCAAAATTAAAAAAATAATAAATTTACAGATTTGTTGTTTACAAGATATTCCTAGACTTTATTTTATTTTTCTAATTTAAATAAAAAAATTTATCTTATAATTAAAAATTTAAAAATAAAAAATTTACTTTTTTAAAATTTTAAATTTTTTCTAAAAATAATTTTTATTTTTTTATTGACATGATAATGCTACACCCGGACAGTTAACTTTTTTTGCTGCACTTGTTCACAAATTAAGAATAAATTAATCTAAAAAATTTAACAATTTTAAAGTTTTTTTATTTTTGGATATTGTTGGAATTTTTTATTTTTCTACTAATCGAAAAAAATTATTTTTTGTTTAAAAATTAAAAAAATAATAAATTTACAAATCTGTTGTTTACTAGATATTCCTGGACTTTTTTTATTATTCTAATTTAAATAAAAAATTTAATCTTATAATTTAAAAATAAAAAAATTTACTTTTTTAAAATTTTAAATTTTTCTAAAATATTTTTATTTGTCTAATTAAAAAAATTAATCTATAATTTAAAAATTTAAAAATAAAAATTTAGATTTTTAAATTTTAAATTTTTCTAAAAATAATTTTTTTATTTTTTTATACACTGGTAATGCTACACATGGACAGTCGACTTTTTTTGCTACACTTGTTCAAAAATTTAGAATAAATTAATTAAAAAAATTTAGCAATTTTCAATTTTTTATTTTTTGGATATTTTGAAATTTTTTATTTTTTTATTAGTAGAAAAAAATTATATTTTTAGTTTCAAAATTAAAAAATAATAAATTTACAGATTTGTTGTTTACAAGATATTCCTAGACTTTATTTTATTTTTCTAATTTAAATAAAAAAATTTATCTTATAATTAAAAATTTAAAAATAAAAATTTACTTTTTTAAAATTTTAAATTTTTTCTAAAAATAATTTTTTTTTTTTATTGACATGATAATGCTACACCCGGACAGTTGACTTTTTTTCTGCAGTTGTTCACAAATTAAGAATAAATTAATTTAAAAAATTTAAAATTTTCAATTTTTTATTTTTTGGATATTTTTGGAATTTTTTACTTTTCTACTATTAGAAAAAATTATTTTTCAAGATTAAAATTAAAAAATAATAAATTTACAGATCTGTTGTTTACTAGATATTGCTGGACTTTATTTTATTTTTCTAATTTAAATAAAAAATTTAACCTTATAATTTAAAAATTTAAAATTTAAAAATAAGAAGTTTAGTTTTTTAAAATTTTAAATTTTTCAAAAAATATTTTTTTAATTTTTTATTCACCGGATAATGCTATACTTGGATAGTTAACTTTTTTTTTGCCACACTTATTCACAAATTAAGAATAAATTAATTTTAAAAATTTAAAAACTTTCAAATTTTTATTTTTTGGATATTGTTGGAATTTTTTGTTTTTCTACAATTAAAAAAATTATTTTTTTTAGTTTAAAAATTAAAAAAATAAATAAATTTACAGATCTGTTATTTACTAGATATTCCTGGACTTTTTTTATTATTTAATTTTAAAAAAAATTTAATATCATAATTTAAAAATTTAAAAATAGAAAATTATTTTTTAAAAATTTTAAATTTTTCTAAAAATATTTTTTTATTTATCGGATAATGGTACACCCGAACAGTTGACTTTTTTTGCTGCACTTGTTCACAAATTAAGAATAAATTAATCTAAAAAACTTAACAATTTTAAAGTTTTTTATTTTTTGGATATTGTTGGAATTTTTTATTTTTCCACTAATCGAAAAAAATTATTTTTTGTTTAAAAATTAAAAAATAATAAATTTACAAATCTGTTGTTTACTAGATATTCCTGGACTTTTTTTATTATTCTAATTTAAATAAAAAATTTAATCTTATAATTAAAAAAATTTACTTTTTTAAAATTTTAAATTTTTCTAAAATTATTTTTATTTGTCTAATTTAAAAAAAATAATCTTATAATTTAAAAATTTAAAAATAAAAATTTAGATTTTTAAAATTTTAAATTTTTCTAAAAATAATTTTTTATTTTTTTATACACTGGTAATGCTACACATGGACAGTCGACTTTTTTGCTACACTTGTTCAAAAATTTAGAATAATTAATTAAAAAAATTTAGCAATTTTCAATTTTTTATTTTTTGGATATTTTTGAAATTTTTTATTTTTTATTAGTAGAAAAAATTATATTTTTAGTTTCAAAATTAAAAAAATAAAATTTACAGATTTGTTGTTTACAAGATATTCCTAGACTTTATTTTATTTTTCAAATTTAAATAAAAAATTTATCTTATAATTAAAAATTTAAAAATAAAAAATTTACTTTTTAAAATTTTAAATTTTTTCTAAAATAATTTTTTATTTTTTTATTGACATGATAATGCTACACCCGGACAGTTGACTTTTTTTCTGCAGTTGTTCACAAATTAAGAATAAATTAATTTAAAAAATTTAAAAATTTTCAATTTTTATTTTTTGGATATTTTTGGAATTTTTACTTTTCTACTATTAGAAAAAATTATTTTTCAAGATTAAAAATTAAAAAAATAATAAATTTACAGATCTGTTGTTTACTAGATATTGCTGGACTTTATTTTATTTTTCTAATTTAAATAAAAAAATTTAACCTTATAATTTAAAAATTTAAAAATTTAAAAATAAGAAGTTTAGTTTTTTAAAATTTTAAATTTTTCAAAAAATATTTTTAATTTTTTATTCACCGGATAATGCTATACTTGGATAGTTAACTTTTTTTTTGCCACACTTATTCACAAATTAAGAATAAATTAATTTTAAAAATTTAAAAACTTTCAAATTTTTATTTTTTGGATATTGTTGGAATTTTTTGTTTTTCTACAATTAAAAAAATTATTTTTTTTAGTTTAAAAATTAAAAAATAATAAATTTACAGATCTGTTATTTACTAGATATTCCTGGACTTTTTTTATTATTTAATTTTAAAAAAATTTAATATCATAATTTAAAAATTTAAAATAGAAAATTATTTTTTAAAAATTTTAAATTTTCTAAAAATATTTTTTTATTTATCGGATAATGGTACACCCGAACAGTTGACTTTTTTTTGCTGCACTTGTTCACAAATTAAGAATAAATTAATCTAAAAAACTTAACAATTTTAAAGTTTTTTTATTTTTTGGATATTGTTGGAATTTTTATTTTTCCACTAATCGAAAAAAATTATTTTTTGTTTAAAAATTAAAAAAATAATAAATTTACAAATCTGTTGTTTACTAGATATTCCTGGACTTTTTTTATTATTCTAATTTAAATAAAAATTTAATCTTATAATTAAAAAAATTTACTTTTTTAAAATTTTAAATTTTTCTAAAATTATTTTTATTTGTCTAATTTAAAAAAATAATCTTATAATTTAAAATTTAAAAATAAAAATTTAGATTTTTAAAATTTTAAATTTTTCTAAAAATAATTTTTTTATTTTTTTATACACTGGTAATGCTACCATGGACAGTCGACTTTTTTTGCTACACTTGTTCAAAAATTTAGAATAAATTAATTAAAAAAATTTAGCAATTTTCAATTTTTATTTTTTGGATATTTTGAAATTTTTATTTTTTTATTAGTAGAAAAAATTATATTTTTAGTTTCAAAATTAAAAAAATAATAAATTTACAGATTTGTTGTTTACAAGATATTCCTAGACTTTATTTTATTTTTCTAATTTAAATAAAAAAATTTATCTTATAATTAAAAATTTAAAAATAAAAAATTTACTTTTTTAAAATTTTAAATTTTTTCTAAAAATAATTTTTTATTTTTTTATTGACATGATAATGCTACACCGGACAGTTGACTTTTTTTCTGCAGTGTTCACAAATTAAGAATAAATTAATTTAAAAAATTTAAAAATTTTCAATTTTTTATTTTTTGGATATTTTTTGGAATTTTTACTTTTCTACTATTAGAAAAAATTATTTTTCAAGATTAAAAATAAAAAAATAATAAATTTACAGATCTGTTGTTTACTAGATATTGCTGGACTTTATTTTATTTTCTAATTTAAATAAAAAAATTTAACCTTATAATTTAAAAATTTAAAAATTTAAAAATAAGAAGTTTAGTTTTTAAAAATTTTAAATTTTTCAAAAAATATTTTTTTAATTTTTATCACCGATAATGCTATACTTGGATAGTTAACTTTTTTTTTGCCACACACAAATTAAGAATAAATTAATTTTAAAAATTTAAAAACTTTCAAATTTTTATTTTTTTGGATATTGTTGGAATTTTTTGTTTTTCTACAATTAAAAAAATTATTTTTTTTAGTTTAAAATTAAAAAAATAAATAAATTTACAGATCTGTTATTTACTAGATATTCCTGGACTTTTTTTATTATTTAATTTTAAAAAAATTTAATATCATAATTTAAAAATTTAAAATAGAAAATATTTTTTAAAAATTTTAAATTTTTCTAAAAATATTTTTTTATTTATCGGATAATGGTACACCCGAACAGTTGACTTTTTTTTGCTGCACTGTTCACAAATTAAGAATAAATTAATCTAAAAAACTTAACAATTTTAAAGTTTTTTTATTTTTTGGATATTGTTGGAATTTTTTATTTTTCCACTAATCGAAAAAAATTATTTTTGTTTAAAAATTAAAAAAATAATAAATTTACAAAATCTGTTGTTTACTAGATATTCCTGGACTTTTTTATTATTCTAATTTAAATAAAAAATTTAATCTTATAATTAAAAAAAATTTACTTTTTTAAAATTTAAATTTTTCTAAAATTATTTTTATTTGTCTAATTTAAAAAAAAATAATCTTATAATTTAAAAATTTAAAAATAAAAATTTAGATTTTTAAATTTTAATTTTCTAAAAATAATTTTTTTATTTTTTTATACACTGGTAATGCTACACATGGACAGTCGACTTTTTTTGCTACACTTGTTCAAAATTTAGAATAAATTAATTAAAAAAATTTAGCAATTTTCAATTTTTTATTTTTTGGATATTTTTGAAATTTTTTATTTTTTATTAGTAGAAAAAATTATATTTTTAGTTTCAAAATTAAAAAAATAATAAATTTACAGATTTGTTGTTTACAAGATATTCCTAGACTTTATTTTATTTTTCAAATTTAAATAAAAAATTTATCTTATAATTAAAAATTTAAAAATAAAAAATTTACTTTTTAAAATTTTAAATTTTTTCTAAAAATAATTTTTTATTTTTTTATTGACATGATAATGCTACACCCGGACAGTTGCTTTTTTTCTGCAGTTGTTCACAAAATTAAGAATAAATTAATTTAAAAAATTTAAAAATTTTAATTTTTTATTTTTTGGATATTGTTGGAATTTTTTATTTTTCTATTATTAGAAAAAAATTATTTTTCAAGATTAAAAATTAAAAAAATAATAAATTTATAGATCTGTTGTTTACTAGATATTGCTGGACTTTATTTTATTTTTCTAATTTAAATAAAAAATTTAACCTTATAAGTTAAAATTTAAAAATTTAAAAATAAGAAGTTTAGTTTTTAAAATTTAATTTTCAAAAAATTTTTTTAATTTTTTATTCACCGGATAATGCTATACTTGGATAGTTAACTTTTTTTTTGCCACACTTATTCACAAATTAAGAATAAATTAATTTTAAAAATTTAAAAACTTTCAAATTTTTATTTTTTGGATATTGTTGGAATTTTTTGTTTTTCTACAATTAAAAAATTATTTTTTTAGTTTAAAAATTAAAAAAATAAATAATTTACAGATCTGTTATTTACTAGATATTCCTGGACTTTTTTTATTATTTATTTTAAAAAAATTTAATCTCATAATTTAAAAATTTAAAAATAGAAATTATTTTTAAAAATTTTAAATTTTTCTAAAAATATTTTTTTATTCACCGGATATGGTACACCCGGACAGTTGACTTTTTTTTGCTGCACTTGTTCACAAATTAAGAATAAATTAATCTAAAAAATTTAACATTTTAAGTTTTTTATTATTTGGATATTGTTGGAATTTTTTATTTTTTCTACTATTCGAAAAATTATTTTTTGTTTAAAAATTAAAAAATAATAAACAAATCTGTTGTTTACTAGATATTCCTGGACTTTTTTTATTATTCTAATTTAAATAAAAATTTAATCTTATAATTTAAAAATAAAAAAAATTTACTTTTACAATTTTAAATTTTTCTAAAAATATTTTTTATTTGTCTAATTTAAAAAAATTAATCTTATAATTTAAAAATTTAAAATAAAAATTTAGATTTTTAAAATTTTAAATTTTTCTAAAATAATTTTTTTATTTTTTTATACACTGGTATGCTACACATGACAGTCGACTTTTTTTGCTACACTTGTTCAAAAATTTAGAATAAATTAATTAAAAAATTTAGCAATTTTCAATTTTTTATTTTTTGGATATTTTGAAATTTTTTATTTTTTTTATTAGTAGAAAAAATTATATTTTTAGTTTCAAAATTAAAAAAATATAAATTTACAGATTTGTGTTTACAAGATATTCCTAGACTTTATTTATTTTCTAATTTAAATAAAAAATTTATCTATAATTAAAAATTTAAAAATAAAAAATTTACTTTTTTAAAATTTTAAATTTTTCTAAAAATAATTTTTTATTTTTTTATTGACATGATAAGCTACACCCGGACAGTTGACTTTTTTTCTGCAGTTGTTCACAAATTAAGAATAAATTAATTTAAAAAATTTAAAAATTTTCAATTTTTATTTTTTGGATATTTTTGGAATTTTTTACTTTCTACTATTAGAAAAAAATTATTTTTCAAGATTAAAATTAAAAAAATAATAAATTTACAGATCTGTTGTTTACTAGATATTGCTTGGACTTTATTTTATTTTTCTAATTTAAATAAAAAAATTTAACCTTATAATTTAAAAATTTAAAAATTTAAAATAAGAAGTTTTAGTTTTTTAAAATTTTAAATTTTTCAAAAAATATTTTTTTAATTTTTTATTCACCGGATAATGCTATACTTGGATAGTTAACTTTTTTTTTGCCACACTTATTCACAAATTAAGAATAAATTAATTTTAAAAATTTAAAAACTTTCAAATTTTTATTTTTTGGATATTGTTGGAATTTTTTGTTTTTCTACAATTAAAAAAATTATTTTTTTTAGTTTAAAAATTAAAAAAATAAATAAATTTACAGATCTGTTATTTACTAGATATTCCTGGACTTTTTTATTATTAATTTTAAAAAATTTAATATCATAAAAAATTTTAAAAATTATTTTCATTTTAATTTAAAAATTTAAAAATAGAAAATTATTTTTTAAAAATTTTAAATTTTCTAAAAAATATTTTTTATTTATCGATAATGGTACACC